>NW_010432012.1:72509-89559 GCF_000710305.1 Buceros rhinoceros silvestris
AAAAAACAACTAAACAAACATGAGAAATACAGTCTACTACACCAAAACTCACTGGGAAATCCTCAGAAGGCAAGTTGGGTATGAAATGAAGACAAGACTTTAAAAAAAGCATTCTTCTGATTTTAGAGGTTAAAGAAGAAAAAGAATGAAGTTATGGTTCTGTATTGCAGTTCAACACCAAATATTAAAGATAATTCAAGGAAAAGCAAGGCTTGGGAGGCGTACCCAATGCAACTCTGTACCTATCCTTCTGTCTCACTGTAATTAGGTTGGATTTCTCCTGCTCTCTAATTACTACCTGTTTGGAAAAACACTCCTCCTCCACATTTCCTCCTACTACCTGCAGGTACTTGAATTCTGGGAGGACAGTGAATCTCCTAACAAATTCTGTGATGAAAATGAGTATTCATATATATGAATATATATACACGTGAAATTACTCAATTATATTATGTATGTGTATATATATATGTGCATGTCTATTCGCACAATATTGTAAATATACGTAACTTGTATGCATATATATATATTAAAAAAAAACCAGAATTTTAGTGGGAGTGGGCAACAAGAGCGTTCTTGAGCCACATCCCCATTTATCTGCGGTGGAGGTAGAGGACCAGCCCAGGACATGCAGCAAGGCAGAGGCAGAGCCAGGATCTGGAAGTGAGTCCTCCAAACAAAGGAGCTTTGACACCATCTGCTCTGAGATTTCCACTATCAGTAGCACATTGAAAATGCTGGTGATCCAAATCCCAGTACCTCCAAGAAATATGCCTCCAAAACATTTCATTATTTTGCAGAAGATCATCATCTAATTCATCTAAACCATCTAACTACTGGGACATTGGAACAAAAATCAGATCAAGGAGAACGGAAATGGTACCTTTGGTAGTGTCACCATTTCCATTAGCTCAAACAGAGAAGGCTGGTGTGAAGTATCTGTCAGTTGTGACCTCGCTTTAAAACATGTGCATTACCAATATTGCCACACAATGGACTTTGCAATGAGAAGCTCGTTTTAGTATCCTTACGGTCTAGCAAATCACCGTGTAAAATTAACTTCAAAATACTGATAAGGTTGTAAAAGCAACCCCCAAAGTTAGAAAGCGTCACGATTCAAGTATATGGTCACACCCCATTTTCCTCTCTGCTCTAACGCTGTCTGCAGTATGCCGAATGGGCCTGCTCTGGGGAAGCTGCTGACCAACCTTTGCACCGTTTACCTCAGGAGCTGAAAGGCTGAGAGCAATAAGATTTCTTGAACGTTCTTTACCTTGAGAGCATTAAATGCTACCCCGGGAATCCAATCCTACCTCTAATTCCCATAGAGAATCTCAGTGATGATCAAGAAGTCACATATGCTGTATGTTTCCAAAACGATCACCCATCTGATGATCCTCATGTTTTAAGTGCCCAGAATGAGACATTGGGACAGTCTTGCCGAAAGACTGACACTCCCTGTTGCAGCTGGAGCTATGGTCAGCCAGTAAAAGTGGTGTATGTAAAAGCTGATGTAGTATCAGCTGAGATATGTCTCCAGTCAGGTCTCTAAAATACACAGATATTCTTACTCAGGGCTTCAGTACCACCTCCACAGCACAGAACTACAACCACCTTAGCACACTGTAAACAACGACGGGAAAGGAATGGATTAAATAGTTGCTCATGAGCTGAGTCCTGCCCCTTCTGCACATGGAAGGAAGCAGGATCTTTGAAGAAAAACAGTTTGAGGTCGAATAAGAAGTATCACACTGTATGTATGTATGAACAGGAATTGAACTCAGTTTGCAGAAGCTACCTTAGTTACAGCACTGTCCTACCTCTGACCTAATTCTCTTCACATTATTTTGAAATACCATATCCTTTCTGTGCAGCATAACATAAATTATTATAAAAGCTTTTTTCTATTTCTAATGCCTGGGATTTTATGCAATCCTGCCTTAATCAACTACATCAGCAGAAATTCAAAACCACACAACTATGATGACAAAATGGAGACAGGAAAGAACAAATGAAAGACATAAATTCAGTCCTCTATGACCAGAGCTCGTAATTATTTCAGTGGCAGATCAGGGTGACAGAGCCAAACGCAGAAAATGTACCACACGACAGAATAAACACACAATGGGAACGAACAACACAGTCTGCAGGATTTCTTGTCAAGACGTATTTTAATACCCAACAGAGCACCAAAGTACCGAATCATACCTGAACAAACTACAGTAGAAGTTTGAGATAAATACCATATCCATCATCACCTGCTATCATATATATATAAATTTACAAAAGTATTACATGTATGAATATATACATGCAAATATATACATATATGATTAACTAGTTTACTTTCACACATCTTGCTCAATCCCAATTGCACTTATATCACTTTAATCAGTTTTTTTCACTGACTCTTATGACAGTGGAAGCACAGGGTTAAGAATAGGAGTCCTGAGATTCCAGAATAGACACAGGGGTGTCACCAAGCAACAGACTTGACTCATTTATAACAGCTTTGAAAACCATGAGGTATAACACTCTTCAGCACTAATTTCAAAATTACCAAGAAGTTTCTTAGCAAGTTATATTCACTAAACAAAAATCACATCACAGTCTAGCCTAGAACAACTTGCAGACCAAAACATCAGAGAGGGAGAACAGCTCTGCTATTTTAGAGACAAAAATAAACATTGGGATTACTGATGGAACAGCTTGCTCCAGATTATTTTCTTCCATTTTATTAGTAGATGCACAAAATACATTAGCAAGATATAAATCCAGTCTTTCTTTATTTAATGCCAAAAAAATCATCTATCTCATTGTTCTTTTATATTCCCTCAGCTTGAAAAAGGAGAATACATTATTCAAAATAAAAACAGATTATCTAAATGCATCTCTTAATAATTTCTCTAGTTCTCATCACAAACCAATAATAAAGGGCTTCCTATTTAATGCAAAGAGGAAGAAAAGCTTCACACTGGGACAGCAGCCACACAGCAACAGCTGCTGCAACTGCATTTTATTAATTCTAATTATACATGGAATCCATATGGCTAAGACACACTTCAGAAAAAAAAAGGAAAAAAAAGAATAGAGGAGCAAAAAACGGCTTTTATTCCTTGCTGGATATTGAAAACTAACAAGCTCAACAATTATTACACTGTTCATATTAAAATCCCATTTTAAAAATGGTCTGTATCCAACACGCCTTTTGCATTCCAAATGAGAAAAGCCCACGAAGCTTCTGAATTCCCTGTCTGAGATGTGGATGCTATCATCCATTGGTTAAAAGGCAGCAAAACACGAGCAGAGGGTTGCATTAGGATTACAAGTGATTATGTATTACCCAGGTTGTATCAGCGCTGTAATCGGTTTCTTCTTGTACACAGATAGGCTGGGAACCCAAATACAGACCTGGGCTGGGATGCTGAATGTTTCAGAGTCCATCAGCATTCATACCCAATGGTTTTCTACAGTTCTTAAGGGACAGGTCACCAGTGGGAATAAGATCCCGGTCAAAGTTCTGCAAATGTAAGAGTTATCAGAGCTTTGATTCTGAGTTGAGGCCTTTTGTGGTATTTCAGAAGTATTTAATGCTTAAATATTTTCAAACACAAAACAATTTGGGGTATCCACATCTTTGCACACACACCTTCTCTCAAGGTGGAAAATAACCAAATGACTAACATTAGCAAGATGTTGTGGGAGGGCTACTCACATCTTCAGGTTGGCCAGCAAGAAGAGGGAGCGCCATGTCCTGGCTCTGTTCGCTCCTCATCTCTAACCAGTAAGGCCCGATTAAGTACCAACCACAATATCGGTGCTACCGCTGTAACACCCAATAACTACCAACACCAGAAACAATTCTGAGATTTTTGGAGATACAGAAATATTTTACCTCCTCTGTCACAGACACAACTAAGAAAGACCTCAGTGAAACTCCCCTCTCTGGATATTTTCAGCCTGATCTCCTTGGTAATGCGATGTCTGTCTGTCTGTATCCTGCATGGGCATTCATCTACCAGCTCTCACCAGCTCACTTCGAACCCTCTACCCAATGTCAGGGTAACTTGATAGAAGTGAAGAAGCCTCACCTCATCCAAAGGATCCGCGGGTACCACGGGGTGGGGAGAATTAGAAGAGCTGTAGAGAAACGACGATACTGCAGGGAAAATTGCACTGCCATGGAAGCAAAAAATAGTAGTGGGCCAAAATCCACTGGTAACCAGTTACATTACATCTGCCATCTTGGTTTTGGAACAAACGATTCACTCAGCACAACCAAACTTCAGCTGGAGAACTGAGAGGGTTAGTTCCTCGAACTGGCTCCAACTCAGTGCCCAGCTTGTAAAAAAAAAAGATCACACAGCTTCGAACCACGCCGAATATCTAACAGTGCTACCTTTAGCTCTTTTGAGAGAAAGCGCAAATTTGCTTACTAGAAGAATTGGACTTCAAGAATAAAGGCAGCTGCAGCTGTCTTCAGGCAAAACAAAAGCTGCCCTTGAATTTAAATTTCAGTTCTGCTGTAATTTATGCCGCAACAAAGAAAGATGCCAGTTTGGGAAAGTAGGACTCTGTGCAGAGTAATAACAGGCTTCCCCATTGTCAGAAATGTCATTTGAGCGCCTCTCAAATGTGACAGAGCACTGAAGGGGCTCTGCACGTTTCTGTTGCTCCTCGACATTTGTAATAGTCAGGGAGGGTTTCAATATTTTTAGATACATCTATAGAAGAATCTTTTTCCCTCAGTCAGGGGAGGTCTGAATACAAATCTCTGAAAGCATCACTCCAACACATGATCCACAGCAAGTGAAATCAATGGGAGTTTTTTCTTTGACTTTATGAATGCTGGACTTAGGCCCTGGGCAAGGGGATTGCCTAGTGTCCCTGGGCCGGACACAGGCTTGACTGTGTGGGATTAACTCCCAAGGAATTCAGTGTGGTTACAGGAGGTGAAATAGCCTGACATGACCAGAAACCAGTCCACTGAGATTAAGTCTAGAGAACGATGACATACGAGACAAGTGACTTTACATTCAGGAGCACTGTAAGAAGCTAAGCACACCAAACACGTAAGCAAGGTAAAAACATCTACTGAGAGTGAGCTTGGCAAACTCAGATAGACTCAGATAGGTAACACCCAGCTGCACCTTCCCATTGAAAAATTACCCAGTAGAGCAATTCATTTAACATCCTTCTGGTCCCTAAAGCAGACACAGCACTCAGTGTTGAAACATGCTTCCTCCTGTGGATTAAGAAAGATTGCTTCTAGCGAGGGCCACCGTCACCTTAAAAGGTGGTTGCCAATCATGTTCCCCATTTGAATACTCTCAAGTTGAGCAGCTTTATCAGAAGCCTTGGGAAATTCGGCGTTGCCATGTTTTCTGTGATGCCATGAATGTCAAATCCTACTTTTGCTTGAAGGGAGAAGTACAAAAGAGATCTTACTGGCTGTGGAGAAAAGCCTGAAACTATGACTGCAGTGTTTCTTAGAGACAGATCGCAGAAGCAAACAGTAACAACCTGCAGTATTTTCTAGATTATTTCTGTGCCTCTTGTGCCAATGTCACAAGCTCCTTAACACTGAAGACCAGTGCTACCATGTATGACTGGCACTGGGTTTTTGAGCTGTTGCATGATCCCGACTTTTCCCCTGACATCTATAATTGTTCTTCAACACCTCCTTTGGTACAGGGTCCATCTCCAGCCCAGGAGAGTGTTGCAGGTCTCTTGCTTTTCTCACCAATGATCCTGCTGATCACACATCTGTCCCCTCGTCCTAACCCACTTCCTTCCGGCTAGTCTCAAATTTCCTTCTGTCACTATTTAAAGGGTTTCTCCTTTAAACACAGCATGCCTAAACAAATTCCTTGTCTTTTCATCAGTTGCCTCTACATTGTTCTTGTCTCTATATGGTCAACAGCATTAATTATTCTCTCAGTATTAAAGCCTGCAAATGGGGGGATATATTTTTCACTATTCTGAGCTGACATGCACGGCTATGTCTATCAAAATCTTTCCTATTTTTCATTCTTAGTCTTTTCCTTTTGGAAAAGGAAAACATGCCCTTCGGGGGCATGTTTCAACATCCCATCATTGCTCCTATGACACGTTCCTTTCCAGTTTCTTTCCTATCTTCGCTATCCTGAAATTTAAGTGCAAGGGGTGTTTCAGTCCCAACTCACAGCTTTGTAGACACCAAAGTTAATTAAACTAAGATAAATCCATAGGAAACCAAGCTCTTGACTTGCCTCAGGATTACAATACTAAATGATTTCACCAATGGCCTATGCTATTTCTTAATATATGTGAACATTCTGAAATAATTAAAGCAAAGGGGGACTTGCTTTGGCTCTCTTAAATGGCTGTACTTTATGTCTTCTTCATATGATCTATCTGTTCTACAGCATTCTCCAGTAACATGGAAAATCACAAGATATAACTAGATTCCTGGAAGTTGGGATATTAATATAACACTGTTGAGTTATACTGCCACTTAATTCATACAAATTTCAATAGATTTTAATACATGATTGCAGAAGAATAACCTGACTTCCTTTTTCATTTGGTTTAAAAGATATTATTGCACTTTTAAAAAGGATTGTTATAAAGGGGCTTATTTAAAAGTGAGCTGAATGAGGAAAAGAGTCTAAAAAATCCCTCTTACTAAAACCACAAAATTATATCCTAAGTTTCTAAATACAGGCTGTGGTACAGATGACCAGTAAACTCTGTAATCCTTACAGTTATGGTTACTACAGCAATTTTTAAGACATGAGGTTTTATAGCATCCACATTATTTTGCAGAAATGGTACAATATCATAATAAAAAAAAAAGAAAAGTGATGTAGATTTTAGTTGAAAATGTGCCATTTTAAAATTGAGGCAAAGTTACGCAAGCATGAGAAAAAACTGTAAAACATGGTTTCAAAGTCCTCAGGAAACACGTCATCCACTGCAGATCGGGTTTATCCGAATTTTAGAAAAACCTATTGAGATTAGTTTTTACCTAATACTGTATAAGATGATTACAGCTATTTGTGGCCCTTTAATTCCTGCGAGAAACAAAATGATGTTTTATAGAGATATATCTACAAAAAAAAAAACCAACCCAACCGCGACATAAACCTCTTTCACCCATTCTCATTCCACAGAATGGCCTTCAGAGCTGTAAAATCATGCACTTTTCTTAATGAAATGAAGGCAGAGTTTTGTAGAAATAAATTGTACTAAACTATGTATGGCATTATAAAAACTGATTAGGTTCCATAGAGAAGAGAATTGAAAAAAAAAAGAAAAAAAGAAGAAGTTTGGTTGTTCTGACATATCCAGATGACTGTTACTACTCTCTTTCATGGTTTTCCTTTTTTACCTCTGCACAATGCCTCCAAGATGAGACAATCCTAACAAAGAAGCCATTTGGATTTCCACAGGTTTCATTTCCTCTTCCTTGTGTGGTTTTAAAAAAGTAAATGTTCACATCACAACAACATGTGCTACAATGTGACCGGACCCTTTGATTTGAATATCATCCAGCTACAGATGACCCTCCAAAAAGCAAAACTGCTTCACAAGCTTGTTAGAACATCAGTACCATAACCGCTCACCGCGCAGTGATGAAGGATTGGTACCCTCTTTTTGGTGAGCATAATTTGCAATTAAGAGTAATGTCAATATCTAAATACTTGCTCCTCCCTTTGCATGCTCCTTCTGAAGAGTTTCTCCTCCTCGTTCCTCGTAGGGCTAGATTTTCAAAGCATTGTGTTTGGGCCACTGGAGTGTAAATGGGACTCCAGAGGCTGCAGCTCCTCATGTTGCTTTGAAAACGTGCCTCTTAGCAACTAACTCAGCTGTAACTGAACACAGCAGCTCCAGCCAGAAGTCCAGCAACAAGAACAGCCTGAGGGAGAAGGAGACGCCTTTGAACCCAAATTAATATGTACAAGGACAATCAATCTGCAGATCACTTACAGAACTTTTCCTTGCCTATTTGCAGTCGTAGAATATACATATGAAAAGTATTGAATTCTCATTTTCCTCATGTTACTCCCCTCTTCAGTAGTCAACAGTTAATATTTATGAAACACACTGAAGACAAAAACCATCACGTGCACACTGAGAGCCCAAGTTCAAAGATGGCTGGTTGAATCAAATCACACAAGTATAAATTTGAGAAGGGAACTAGGCAACACTGGATTTGAAGAGCACCTCTGATTATAATTATTTTTCTTTATCTGTTCTTATTATACTCAATTTAAAACATCCTACAGATTGTTAGAGCATTGTGGAAATTCATGAGAATTGAACACACTTAAAGGACAAGGATGGTTACAACAGTTGAATTTATTTGTAAAGCAATTAAATTCTACTGAAGTTGTAGGACCTAAAAAACTGAATTTGGCACATAAAATTACATTAACTTTATGCCTGGTGGGAATGTACACTTTTTTCATCCAGGTTCATGATTTTGTACAAAAATCACATTTTTCATCAGTAGTTACAGCCGAAATACTCAAAAGTTCCATCAGTTCTGGATAAAAAAAATGTTTGACAGCTATAATGATACGAAGTTTTTGAACACTCAGACTCTAAAAATTAAGTCTAATTAAGCTTAGGTACTCAAAAATGGACACTTTCAAGACACTAGACATTCTGTAACTATAAAAGACAAAGGAACATTATCAGTACACAACTTCAAAGGAGGCCAAAAGCTCTGCCTTAGGTAGGTCTCCGTGTGGTGGTCTGATTTATAGGTGAGTGGAAGAAACTATGACAGGAAGCTAAAACGGATGTGATGGAAGTGTTTTTTTTTAAAATACTGATTATGCAAGGACCTCATTATTGATTATGCAATACCATCATCTACTCCTCTTAAGATACTGATGAGAGGAATTGTATTATTCCAGAATCTAGACCAACCAAATAGCAAACCAAATGTAGTAACGAGAGACCTTGATCATGTCTTGCGATTCCCAAATCTTTTATAAAAAGAAGCATTGAAGAACAAGGAAAAGACATTCAAAGCCTTCAAATCAAATCACTATTCAACTTCTGTAACACTGCATTCCTCAATCTGTTATCATGGCAATCAAAAGATTTCATTTATTCTTTGGATTCAGCCTTAATGTAGCTTTCTCATCTCTGGCATATGTAATACTTCAACAAATATTGCAGCGTAGCCACACACAAAGAACACACGTTGTTAGAACACTGTGAAGGATTACTTCAAAGTAGTGCAGAAGTAAACGAACAGCTAATGCGGCTTCGGCGACTTGTGTGTTTCTTCAGCACATACTTCTATATCCATAGTTATTTTCATAAAAATAACACAGAAACATCCCTTTTGTTTTTCATTCTTTAGTTCAAATCTATTTATAACTATTTGGTAAATGTCATTCGATCATGAATCTATTTCCTTTTTTAAAGAATACACAGCAATTTATAAAATAAAGCTAATCACTTTAAACAAATTGAGAGAAATTACAAGTAAAACAGTGTTGACACTAAACACTTTCACTCGCAGGAAGTGTTAGATTGGTAACATATGTTTTTCATAAATGCTACAGAAATTACTGAAACTCTTCCCAGACCTCCATCACTCTCACAGTAATAGTGCAGTATTGATTCGCTTCTTCTTTTATGATAGATAATCAATTTTTCCCCTAACTGGTACTGACTGTAGCTCTGCAATGTGCGCACAATTGGTATGCTGGCTTCAAACACACCTCGAAGGTAGGTGTGCCTCCACAGACACCAGTTGTGTTAAGAAATGCAGCCTTCAGACTAGTTCTGCACAAAATATACAGATGTTTGTGAAGGAATAAAACACCAAGGAACCAATGCAACATGAGCAAGAGGGAGGTAGAGGGAGGTAGAGCAAGGGTGATGCACAGTTACTGTCACCAGTTCCCATGACTGGCAGCACAGGCATGGCACAAGCGGCAACAGGGATATTACCACAACTGGGTACCTTCATGACCTTGAAAACATTAAATATAGTAACTTATGGAGGTGAGTTTAGATAAAGCTCCAAAACAACAAGTGCTTGATTTTGACAAATACCATCATTTACAGGGTGAAACAAGGACTTTCAACAGAGTGGAAGAAAGACTGAGTGACACAGCAGCATGTCTCTTTGAACACTGCAACATCCCAAGGATGGGAACATTCTGCCAGTTTCACTGTGCCCTTTTCAATTTTTCCTGACTTGTTTCTGAGTTTCTTCGGCTGACACTTTTCACAAAAACATAATGAAACAGACAAAAAGGTTTTAGATGCTACTTGGTGCCAGTGAAACCAATGAAACTTTGGTCATTTACCTGGTTGGAGATGGCTTCATCTTCAAATTTGCATAAACAGTTACATCCTAGTCTGGTTCAGTAACTTCCATTAAACAAAGGAAAGCAGAAGGGTTTAGGAATAACCATTTGATGCCTCGTCTTGCATGAGTTTTTTGTTACTCTCTCTTTCACTATAAATAAGAAAATACCTTTGAAATATCAGGACAATGAATTTCCCCACAGAGAACCTGGAAGGATCATCTCAACGTGCTGTTCCTTTGTAAACACAAACTAAATAGTGACCAATAAGAAGTTACTAGGTCTGACCTAGCTCTGGCTTTCAAGAGCATACATCTAGTATTAAATATTTGTACCTACCTAGAAGTGCCTGAAACAAGCTGCTCTTAAAGATGCCCATCACCTTTCTGATGGCTTTTTTCAGTGGTTGCTCTTCTGGCTTCCTTAGTTTTTTACAATATTCTTCCAGCAGCACTAAAGCACGGTCAGTATCTAAAAATGAACAATTGAAAAAATAAGTCTTTTATTTGCTCTGGAAATACTTAAATGCTCAAATATTAACTTCACATTTCTAAAGGCATTGTGCATATGTGTAACGAACACTTATAATGAATGTTGTTGCATTCCATCGTCAGTTGTGTGCCATGACCAACACAGGCAAAATGGCGAGATGAGCCCAACTCCAAAACAAGAAGATTACTGCGAGTCTGAGATCTCCCTGAGAAGGGAAAGTGATCTTTTGAATGGCATCCACGACAAGAGTTCAACTTTCATTTATCCAAAACCAGCTGAAATCTGTGGGGTTTGGACCAAATTACAATTTGCAGAAGCTACAAAATTACAGACAATAACCACCATGGATGGAACCACTATGCAGGAAAACTGGCCTTAAAACATATTCAGAGAAGAGATGAAAGTGTTTGCTTTGCAAGGGCGGCACTCAGTTCTCTGTTCTCCGAATAGCAAATGTGTATCTGCAAGGCAGGTGTCCAAGAATGTGGTTGTTTTCTGTTCCCTCAATACATAAAATTACTCTCTACCTCTTTGCTAAAAATGAGACTTTGACAGCAGATTTTCATTCGTGTGTTGGCTCAAATGTAGCAATCCCGCCTTTCTGTAAGAGTCCAGAGGAACAGAGCTCTGTTTCTCCTGCTGCTATTATCCTGGTGTAATCATCCACCAAGTGCATGAGTGACATATAAAATTGTACGAAATCCAAACATCACCATTTTATATATCATAAAACAGGGGGAAATGGAGAATCAGACTTCACCTTTCCTTCTCGGCATCCTAACTAGCTTGCAGAAATGTCCACATATGTAAGTATATGACACAGACACCTGCACACACTTTTAAAGACAGGTATTATTTGTAATTATATTGCCACCAAGTAGTAATAATTATAGTGAAACAAGTGCCTCAATATAAATCTCTAACAGTAGAGTTCAATGCAAGCTTCATTACCCGGAGAGGTTCGGACTCTTTAGGTAGACTAAACTCAATGAAGTACTGAAAAGGCTTGGAAAGGCAAAACAAACTGCTTTTATCATTCTTTTTTCTAAATAACTGAAAGAAATCCTCTTTTTCACCACATAAAATTCGATTGTCTCTGTTGATCTAAGGATCTTGATGAATAGGATCCCTGTATCGTGGGCCTTGTGATGTGACTAATAGACAAGGCCACAGCAGGAGCAGAGACGTGACTTGTATTCTGTAAGTGGACATTCTCAGATTAATAAGAGGAAATATTTAATCACAAATTACAATGAGTAATGTTTAAGAAGACGCAGTTTCTTTTATTTCTCCTCAACGAAATTCTAGCTGGCCACAAGCATTTTACCAGAGAAACTGAAAACATAATTAATAACAAGGAATGATATTTAAATGTCTATGCACACACATATATAAAAATGTATGTATATATCACATACGTATGAAGATTAGGGAGCATTTTATAGCAGTGTAGGTATTTATACAATGAAGGAGCTCACAGTTCTCAGCTGCAATCCAACCTTGAGGGGGTCTCCATGATGAACCCTGAGCTGTTCCTGGGGCAGGAAAGAGTTAGGCAATTGCCTTGTTTTTTCCTAAAGCTTGTAGTGCACTTAGGATCAGCTCTTTTAAAGGCCAGGTCACACATCTGGGCTGGGCTCCCAGCACAGATCACCCAAATCAAAAGCACAGCACTGAAAAAAGAGCTCTGGGTCCAAGTGGGATATGTTAGGGGATATTCCCTCCAGTAGAATTAATTCTACACATGAGCTCAGCTTCTTTTGCCTTGAAAACCCCAATCACATCATAACTTTCACTGACCTCATGACTCTTTCTGACCTGCCTGTGCTGCCTGTGCTTTTGGTTATATTCCTAGACCTCTGGGTGCCCTCAATAAATAATTAGCTAATAAATTAAAGCATAGGTTGGAATCAGGCATTTACCCTTTCCCAGTACAGAGAGGCATATGCAATGAATACACGATTATTTACATTGAAGTGCAGCAGCAGAGAGTGGTGGAAAACCACTACAAAGTATCCAGCACTGAAGACACTTTGCAGAAGTGGACTATCCGAGAAATCAGGAACATCGTATTTCACCACCTATTCCACACCAGAGATGCCCTACCACTCCCTCTTTCTTGGTCACTTGATGAAGCAGGCTGACATCCCCTCCTTCACCAATCATTCCTTCCCTAAAGTGTAAGGTTCTTATTTTAAAAAAAAAGCTACAACAAAGCAACATCCTTCCGGAGTATGAACTGAGGTTTTATTTTCACTTAAATTCTTTTTCAATTCATCAAGATGAAGAAAGCTACTTTTAGTTGACCCCAACACGGTCCTAAACTCTTGAAAGTGAACAACCAGCAACAGAGAACAGTTCTAGTGTTAAATCTAAATCCTGGCTAAATCCCAGATCAAGTATTTTCCTTCCTGCCTAATTTCCCTCTCTAGTTTTAATAGGATATATTAACTTCTACTCCCTCCCTAAGCCCCTGCATGGAGTTGCAGCTTTTTCTCACACAATCACACTCAGCAGTGGCGTGTCTGGTTTTCCAAATACACTGGCAGGGGCTGCATGTGCCGAGAGATCCCGTCACCCCCAGGCTGCCCTGCTTTTCATGAAAGCCACCACTGATCTTCTGCTATCAACTGGAAACATATCTTCACCAAGATCCACCATCTTTAGCATGTCGGGGAGGGAGGAGGGCTGCTGCAGCAGCTGGAGCATTCCTGAAAAGATGAGGGGCTTGTGAAGACTCTTTGAATCTCCAGTCATTTTGACACTAGATTAGGCTTTCAAAAAAGCAACTTTCATCCTTTTTGCTGAACTTTACTGGTTACGAATTACTTGGACTAGATCTTCATACAGATTTATCCAGTATTTAGCATGACAGGGCACATTGTGTCAGCAATCCTGGTCAGCACTGCCACACATCATTCACTCTGCTGCACAACAATCAAACAGAAATACAAAATAATAGGGTAACATGTATGTATGAAGAATACTAGGTACCCTGTCCAAGATAATAACCATCTTCAACTCCCAGTTATGCCCAGAGCAGATGAGGACATCCAGTAATTTGTCCTTGGGGGCCGTCTGGCTGTTACTAAGCTTCAATAATGTTCAGCTGCAAGAACTGACTGCCTGGACTGCGGCATGATGGTCAAATAAGAACCACATTCCCTGCCACCCAAATTAAACCGAAGTTTCTGAAACTGAATTCCTGCACATTCTCCTCATCAAGGAAAAGGGCTGAGAGGTGGTTTTCATGAAGGACTGGATCACTGTATGTACGCAATATCTAATGGAGCACATGGTTGATTTTTAGCAGGCAAAATAAGTCCTGTACCTTATAGTCAGGGTATATCATAAACACAACCAAAGAATCCTTTGTTCTATGGTTCCACTACTGTTCAGTGCTGATACCAAAACCAAACTCAAGCATGACCACGAATTTATTGTCCCAAGCTACATGCCTCTGTTGATCCCGAGTATGCCCTTTGTTTGCTAACAAAAGACCTTCAAAATGCCAGCATCAGGTGTGCCTCATGGGGTCTACTGGGCATAGTTCCAGTTTTCCTCACCGTTTCTTTGCATATTATGACTATTTTTAAGCGGCTTCTATTGGCTTTGAAAGATGACTTTGACAAGAACCACTCAGAAGACACAGTCCTACAAAACCTCACATATATATGCATATATACTCACCAGTATTTGCATTACTGGTTTGCTTACATAAATCATACTCAAAACATCTTAATACAATAGTAAGAAAAAATTCTCTAAGGATAGAACAGCTTTTATGGTCCTACAGTATCTTGTCCAAGAGGTTCTCAGTCAACACAGACTAACAACTCCGTAAATTTTATTGGTTTATCAGTCCGTAACTTTTTACTCAGTTCACAAATGTTTGTGGTTTATGTTACCGACAAGGGAATGGCCAATTGCTACAACACAACACATCAGAGATAGATGGTACTGAAAGCAAACTGCAAAGCAGGAACTTTGCTTCTTGGAGTTCTCTGGAAAACTCTTTCCTCTCTCAATTTAAAGTTCTACCACATGAGAAAATACTTTTCTTCCCCCAAATGAGTCTCTGCTTAATGTAATGTATTGATCTATGTAAGAATTAAAAAAAAAAAAAAAGGCAAATCCTTTCCTCAGAGTTATTATTATTCCAGGTGGGATTATTCAAGAAAAATCCACACTTTATAGTCCCCAAACTTTGTGGACACACTTATGTAATGTAGATTTTTAATGATCCATAAGCAGACAGTTATACTACAGAGCCAAACCATCTGGGGCAATGCTTATATTATCTGATGCAACAAATAATAAATTTATATTGAAAATGCATCATTAATACCACCCAAGTTATATTTCAACAGAATGTAGCCGCAGTATAACTCATAGAGAAAAAGCCATACCAGCAGGTACAGAGTTACTGTGTGTTACATACCAGGAGAGATTAAATTCTCACCAATAAAAAATTGCTTCCTAAAGCATTGCTCTTTAAACGTAAGGTACACATATGAAAGTCTAAATGTCATAATTATACACACTGAAAAGCAAGAAAGGAAATTCTGCAATTAATTTATCCCCTAGTTTGGTAAAATGAATCAAAATCAGTTCTACCTTAGCTACTTCTCCCTGACTGAGATCTGGCCACCACCTGCAATCCTGACCAGTACCTTACAGCAGAAAGATTCCCTTCCTCCTCTGGTTTATTTCTGGGTCTTTGTCATGCTCTCATTTTTGCGAGCACATTTTAGAATCACTGAAGCTCCATATAGGAAAGGAGACACAAAAAATCGAGCCTCAGTTTTTTCAGTAAGAGTGTAATAGGTGGGCACTCTGCTTTTGGTTACCTGAACGTGTGGAGGTGACTGGGAATCTTATGGGAGTTACGTACACAAAAACTGAGTTACGCGCTTACATGGTGCAGGGGCACGGTTCTTGTGAGGGCACCCTCTTTACTTGTGAGGATAGAAAAGCACCTAAATGCTGTGAAATCGAAAGGTCACGTGGCAGTTCACACCACAGGATGTCTATGGGAACAGCTATAGGACACAGGAGACAGTTGTCCTAAATATCTCCCAGATGTTATTCAAACCATTTATCCTTCAAATGAACTAAATGTGTTAGATCTGAAGATAATTTAGGAACACCTATGAATTTCAATAATTAAATCCAATTAATTAAATTGGAAAAAATTGACTAACAGCATTAATTGAAACTACACAAGAAAGATAAAACTGATTCAAAACCAGTCTGCAAGAAGCTCCATTTTCAAAACTCCTCAAACCGGGGTATATTGAATGATGATGATGATGACTCAAAACAAAGAAAGTGATGATAGAAGCACTACATAACTCAGGCAGATGCTGTTATGTACCTGTTTTCAAGCCCTTAGAGCTCCTTCTGGCCACAATAAAACCATATAGGCCGAGCTGTATATGGACCCATGAAAAATACTGGCCAGGACCAATCCCTGGTTTTGCAGACAAATCGCTATGCTTTGAACACCCACAAGTCTGCTGAAAGCTGTTGCTGTCTTCCATGGCGGGGTATGATCCCATCACACAACTGCTGTGAAGCAACCTAGCTCAGAAGATGGAGACATAAAAAGCAAATATGATTCCAAACTCAGCAAGAACTGGAAACTTCTGCCTTGCACATGCAAAAAATCACAGTCAGCTGGTTGACAGTGCCCTGCGCCAGCACAAGGTAGCTTCAGGCAGCCGCTGCCTTGCGAGGAACTCCAGGCCTACAACAGTCTGTTGGTAAGTTTAGGATCATATTTGCTTTCTTTCCTCGCATTGGCATGAGAGTTTGTGAACGAAAAGACTTTTTGAACGAAAAGACTTTTGGGGTGCAACTGTATGGAAAAATGTTGACTTAAAAATATTGTTTCATCAGTGAGAGATGTTTAATATTTGTTGAGGACTAACCTTCACAGAGCTGGTAAGATGAAGGGGGTTTTTTATTTCAATTTTTTTTCGTTTTTCCTAATTTTATCTGCTCCCTTCCCTGAGAGAGACTATGGTTATTTTCTGATTTGCAAAGTCTGTGGCATGTGTGGGTGACTTTTTAAAGAAAAACACATCAACACATTTCAGGAGACCCTTTCCAGGTTTTGGACAACCAGAACTGGGAAAAATGTAGGGCACCAAAGCTGGAAAAGGCATGAAGAACGGGGGAGGAAAAAAACAGCAGCCAAAATAGAAGTGAGAAATGCAAAAAGAGCACAGGGAAAG
>NW_010432012.1:89651-90553 GCF_000710305.1 Buceros rhinoceros silvestris
GGGAAAGAGAGCGAGGAAGTTTTCTCAGTGAACTTTGATAACTTTAGAAGAAAAGGATCTCAAAAACTGGTTTTACTTTTGGAGAATTCACACCTTTGTTTAGATGATCACTGACAAAAAATCTAGAGGTCTGAGCTAATGCTGTTCCCTGTATCAATTATTTTAAGGTCTCTTGATTTGATCCTTTGCTCTGTAAAGCTCAAAAAGCTAAAATGAGTTGTTACAGATCAAGGGGATGGGATGCAGCAGTCTACATGAAATTCCCAGGGAAGCTGCCTTCGGACTGATCCCAGCCAAAGCCATTGGTAACTCATTTAACTTCCCTAACCTTCACGCAGCAGTAAACACTAAGGAATAAACCCTGTTAATGCACCATGCTCTGCATGCACAGAAGAGGTGTAAGCCAGTTAAACTGGAGAAACACAAGAAGCAGTACACCAAGGTGGTTGAGAAAAACACAAGCTGTAGGCCCCAATGCTTCAAAAGGCTTGACAACTATTAGACAAATGACAATCATAACGTATATACATATAAACATAAATATGAGAGGCAAATTAATTGAGCAGATTGCACAGAAGGAGAGCAGACAGGGAATATGTGGCCCTGCACAGAGCAGAAAGCTCTCGGCATCTCAGGCCCCTCATACCTGCAACAGAACTCCAATGAACTATCAAGAAAAGGCAACATATGGGTTACGCAGCCTCAAGGAACCATAAGGCATGACGTATGTGACAAACACTATCACCCTGTGTGATGAGCACTCACAACAAACAAGCAAAAGGGTTAAAAATAACAGCTCCAGAGAGTATGCATGTCACATAACACCCATCTTCCTTCCTGCTACAGAAAACAAGTAGACAGAAAAGGTGGGGGGGGGGGGGGGAATCATTTAGGGGAGTACA
>NW_010432012.1:90620-101065 GCF_000710305.1 Buceros rhinoceros silvestris
GGTTAATCATTTAGGGGACTACCAGACAGGCTTATTTCTAGGGTTTCAGCTTTTAGGAACCAGATCAGTGCACAGGGGAGGCTGACACATGGTTGGTGAAGATCATTGGCCCCACTTGGGCCAGTGCAGAGACTCTTCCAAGGAATGGTATTTTTAAAGTTAAGGTTGCATTCTGAGTTGCCCTCGCTCTCTGTTAAGTGCAAAAAGTAGTGCAACATCCCTAAATTAACCGTAGCCTTGGTGAATTCTCCGCACAGACTGCCTTCCAGCAAAACACAAATTTAGGAACAGTTTCGTTGTGAAGCGATGGTATTCTAGACCTTGATGCTGTTAGCAGACAAGAAATGGGCCAGATATTCTGTGGGAAGAACTGCTAGGCGAGTACAACAGCAAACATCACAGAACAAGGCACTAGTATATGCTCAGGTATATTAAGGCAGCCAAATGCCAAGAGAAACTGGGCAAGGGCGAGGACAGGCAGCTCTGCTCTGAACAGTGTCCACAGGCAGTTGCACAAAGAGCCGGTGCAAAATGCAGCAATCGAAGGGCAGAAGCTGCCCAGCAGTTTCTTGTTACAGAATATTGACTCATGCAGATGACGCAATGAACAGGGCTAAATGCTCTGCAAGTCAAATGGCTTTGAAGGGCATGAGTTGCTATGATGTGTCAGCTGAATTATCTAAGAAACAGAAATGACAGACACACGGAGCCTGAACGAGCCCTGTCGGGTTTTCAGTTCACCTCCCTGCTGCGCAGAAGGACCCAGACTCCCATCCATCCCACAGATGCCTGTCCAACTGCACTGGCAACGGCCTACAGAGTCCACAAGCTCCCTCACCATCTAATTGCAGTGCTTGAAGGTTCTAGTGGTTTTTTCCACTATATAATTTCCATCCTTTTTGTTATAAATTGGGACAGCCACTTCTCATCCTCCAGCTGTCAATGTGGAAAGCAAACCACCATTATTCCCTTTTACAGACTCTATGTTGTGTGTCTTGTCACGTCCCTCCCCTGCTCCCTCTCCTTTTTCCCGGGCTAAACAGTTCCAGCTCCTGAAACATTTCTACACGATTCACTTTCCCAAAGCCTTTTATCTTCTCTTCCGGCATTAAATTTACCTTAAAGCTCAATCTCTAAAGTCCAGCTGAAGACTCAGTAAGGCCACAGAACACCGACTGGTGGGTGAAGCCAGACAGCAGCAGCAGCAGCTTTACAAAACATGACACACACAAGCAGGTGACCAGGGAAGCAATGACAGTCAGAGAGCACTTGGGTTTTTTTCTTGCTTGTTCGTTAAGAATCGAACTTTTTGTCTAATTTACTATAAGGAAAACTGATTCCTTAAGAGAAATTTCAGTTATCCATGATGATTAGCTGCAACATAAGTTTGTTGTCCAAGTATCTTCACGCTTGATTTTACAACACACAGCCATACATCCATTCTGTCAAACTGCTGCCTTTACATATTTGTTAATATTTTAAATATACTCCTTTAAGCATGCCTGACTGTACTTACTCAAGGAACAGGATAACTATATAAGGATCAGTTAGTGACTTGCTCAGCATAAAATCACATCCTTTTCTCCAGCATTTCTGCTTATCAGAAAACAACTTGAAACCAAGCTGCCTTCCTGCCTTAGTGCCCCCAGATGGGAGTATCTGACCCCAGCAATCCCACAGATAGATACCCCTCCTCTATTCACCCCTTCCTGTGAACCACAATTAAATCTTGAAAAAATAGTCTCTACTGTATAATCTCTTCATTTTATGCACCACGTTTTAACGTAATAAGGAAGAGTCCACTTATTTCTTCATTATCAGTGGTGCACCCTAGGACTCGGACTCTTGCTACCACATCACTTCTCTTCAGGGACACAGAAGGGCTTTAGCTGCTATCAGCTGCTCCTGCCATCGGGGCCAGTCCTTTTTTGCACTCAGCTCTGTTTTCCCAGCCGTGTTGAAAGTAATGTGGGGCCTTCTCGTCAGTGGCCCCTTCTCAGATTTTGTGACCTGGCTATTACCCAGGCTGTTAGTGCCTCAGACACTGTAGTGAGCAGATTCTGGGGCCCTGAGGCTCCTATACAGAAACCCTGCAAATATAAGCAGTTTCACCTGAACTCCTCGTTGCTGCCTTTCAAGTGTCACAATGTTCAAATCTCCATTTTCAAATGCTAATATTAAATCAACAATGCAAATATGAACACAGAATGATAAATGAAGCCACAAACTCTCCAAATGATGTAGCACCAGATGAGAAAGTCCTATTTATGCAGCAGATTAAATGTAAATTGACATCTTAACAGCAGAACATTATTAAAGAGCTCTGCTTTGAAGAGCTTACAATATAACTGTACGTAATACACAAAACTAGTGGAACTTGATGTATCATTGCCAGAGTAAAAACTAGGAGTTTTTATTACAGCTGCTGTGTTGTTGGATTTTTTTGCTTTAAGAGAACATTCAACACCAAAATTAACATAAATGTGAAAATTGGAAGGAGACAGAAAGCTAACAAAAAGATCTGTCTGTTTAGGAATAAAGAACTTCTGAACTCATACAAAAGAACTATTATATCACATGAAAGAAATTAAGAAAAATTCAGATCTAATTCACTAACACTAATACCTTTCTAGTGATGAAAAAAAAATGGAATGACATTAAATCACTTTTATTTATTACCAAAATACACATTATGGTCTTATATTTTCTCACACTCCTGTTGGAATTTCTCATTTAGGAACCTTTGGATTTTATGAGTCTCCAAGTTAATAAACTAAACACGTGTCTTCAGGCAACAACTGAAAAATTCTACAGTCTGCAAATGAAACAACTGAATTTGTAGATCTGCCAAGTGTGCTTTAGGGTTTGTTTGTGGTGTTTTGGTTAAAAGCACAGCTCAGCAGGCAGCCATCTGCAGGTCAGTATTACTGCAGTGCCCAACACCTAGGACTGAACTGGAAGCTGACATGAATTATTTCACTAGCGCATAATGTGATATAGGTCATACAGCCAGGGGAAAGGAGATCACTGTAAAACACAGAATTCTGGTTTCAGTTTGTGGAACTATAGATTGTCCAGATCCTCTCTCTCCAGGAATCTCTACATGACTCAATTCCCTGATAAATGTGTTTTGACAGAAGCATTGACCTCTTCATCCCAAAAAGGAACACAGACCTAGAACACTTCCACTGACTTGCCCTGATGAAGAGACTTTAATGCCACCAAAAGCCCCTCTGGACCGCAGCCATTGAAAAGCAAATGGTTTCTTCACCTGTTTTGTATGTTGGTGACTACCACTGTCACTCATCAGGTCAAGACAGCTTCACTGGCTATTTCTGAGATAAATATGGCAAGAGAAAACACGATTTTTATTCTTATACGGCTGTTGTTTGGAACTGTTTAAATCCACAATAAATACAAGAAGACATCACAGTGAAAAAGACCTTAAATACTCGTAAGAAGCAAGAACCTGGTATGACCTGACCAGAATAAGCAAATCTCAGGAAGGTAGATTTTTCCCATGTGGCTGAAGCAAGGGCTGCAAAATCATCTGTTATCACATTTGGCCACTAGTTACAAATTCAGCTTTTTCTCCATGGTCACCCTCTGACATCTAACTTGGCCATCTGGAACGACCTCAGAAAGAGAGAAGAGAGGTTGAGAGGGAAGAAAACATGCTTATAATGCAGGATACCATTACTGAGTGTAATGTGCACTTAACAGGAATGGAGGAGAGGATGCACAGCTGCCTCTTGTGTCTGTATCAACACTATGGCTGCCTCCAGTTCCGGTGACTAACAGTATAATAATCTGTAACACTTTTTTCCACACAAAAATGATGGTGTTAATTTATGGCACTCATGGAACACACGTCAGCTCTCATAAATATCTCAGATAAGGAGATGTTTTTTCCACTAAAATTTATTTAAGGACTGAAACATCATCTAGCTGAGATGAGTGAGTTTGTTACCCATAGTCGTTACCCTGTGTTCTCCCTACGGTCTATGGGGAGAGAGGTAACAATTGCCAAGAAGACAATTCCAATCTTAGGTGAGATAAAAGACCCTTTGAAGGTGGATTTCTCTCTGTGGACCAAAGCAGCACCCCAGCACAAGCTGGACACCCTATATTAGGTGAGGCAACTAAAATGGGACGAATCTGCATTAAACATCTGACAAATACCACAGCAATGATAGAGCTGGAAAAAGAACTGAAATTTCACCACTCCCAGCAGAGCTCACTTAGCTGTGCAGCTTGCATTTATAAAACAAAGACCTGTTCTGTACAATGCCTGCTCCTAGAGTCCTTCTGTGTGCAAAATATCTCCCTCTTTCTCACAGAGGAAACAATGTCTGGCTGGAAAAAATTACTGCCATAAAAGCAGCGACATCTTTAACTCAAAGCTTTACGGTGAAAGCTAGCAAAATTTGATAGCCGCTTTCTGCAACTTGCTTGTTTAATTCTTGGAAAACTAAAGTTGTTCTTTCCACAGTCTATAAACATATGCTACAGCTTTGCACTACTCCTATTTAACTCACTGTAAAAACTGAGATCCTGAAACCAAATGGATAAAAAGCCTGTACCACCAATGACTTATTAGAAGTAAAAGGGAAGCAAAAAAATCTCCAATACATGCTGGATTTCCTGCTGTAAGCTCTAAGGAGCCTACACCTACATTCACTAAGATTTTTGAGCACAAAAAGTTATGATCCTAAATTTAAATTGTTATCTAAAAAGAAGTTGCTGGTTTTTAAGAGCTTTAGAGCACGGAGAACTCCAGTGCATTAATGGGAGCTAGCTTTGTCTGGTCCTTTACGAACATGGCTTCAAAAGGTTCTGCTGAATTGTTTTTAGACCCTTTCCTTTCAACAGACCAGCCACATAAAGTCAGCCTCACCACTACAGAACCCAGCATTTCATAAAGTGCATCTGTCAGATACTCCTGAAGGACACAGAAATAGCGCACGGGGGGTCAGATCAAGACTTCTTAATTTTTGACACTGATGTGCTTAATAAAACATGTCCTTGAAAGCATTTGTTTTAATATCAGAGGCATGATGAAAAATGTTTATTCTGTGGCAAGCAGAACCAGCACGCTGTTATAAACTGGCTACAAGGTGGCATGAGTCAAGATGGTATTAACAGTAGCCCACAGGTCTCATCTGGCTAAAAGATACAATTCCTCTCACTCTCAGAGACAGAGGGTGGGACGAGGGCAGTATAAATCCCAACATGCAAGTATCTCTTACTGCCTAGACATAGCTGGATGACAGGGTTCATCTAGAAGCGCGTGGGCAGCCAGGCATCTAGATGTGAGGGTTCCTGCCACCTCTGCGTGACTCACAATCAGGGCTCCAAAACTGGAACCTGGTCTCCATCACAGAGGAGCGTGGATTTAATTAGTTCTTTCCATCACTGTGAAAGACATGAATGAATTACAGTAACATTTTATGCTCTTGACTATTCTGTAGATTAATCCAAAATATATGCAATTACAGATCTAAATATAGTCCCTTACAGTTAGCAGAAATCAACTCTAGGAAGCTCAGGGAGGGAGGGAGAGAAAACATCTTAAAAAGCACAAACCCCAGACTTTACATAGTAACCTGACTTCACTTCTCCTGTGTGGTGGGACTATTCTACTTTGAAGCAAAGCTTTCCTCAAGAAGTTCTATAAATTTGTTACAAATAGTTCTATTCAATCATATCTTAATTTGATTGTGAAAGTAAAGTAAAAATTAATCAAAAATAATGAATTTATTTACTTCTCAAATTTGCTCATTTCATATAGTCTCTACACGGCACTATCCAACAAATAATTTTGTGACTAAGATCAAACGCCTAATCTGATTTAAATTTCTAAGTGTACTTAAGTGCAAGATGAGCAGAAGCCAAATAGAATAATCTTTTGTCTCATCACGCAGGAATAGTGCAAGAATCCAGTGTCTCACCCCTTATCTAATGTGAGCACATCAATGCCTGCACGTGCCTCCTTCTCCCTTTCCAGCCTTGCTCGGTTGCTTGTTTGGGTTTTGAGGTTTTTTTTTCTGAGACTGACAGCAAGCATACCAGCTCTGTGTATATTCTGGGCAATGTGGAGCCTTATTTCACCCCAGAATGAAGTGAGAAAACAAAATCCTTTGATTCTAGCACATCAGGCAAGGACAGTCACATACTGACACACACACAGTCACAACCGGGAGCAAGCCTTTTTTTCCACATTCATAAGAAATCAATGTTTCTGCTAAGCTGTACATTTTTTACTATTAAGAAAACTAATTTTTTCCTGACTAGACAGGCCTAGACTTTAAAAAGCAAGATGGTAGACACTGCCTCAAGCAGCAAAGTGTGAATTAGGGTCAAAGCTCTGTGAAACTCAAAGAGCAGTACTGAGTGTGAGAGCTCTTTCAAAGGCAAATTCTCAAAATGCATTCACTGTTCTCTAGACGGACCCAGAACCGGTCAGTGCCAAAGCAGTGTTTGGTAACAACTTCCACTGATAAATACCAGGATCTTGTAAAAGACCTTGGGTTTACATGTTTCTCGGTTTCAATACTGATTTTAGGACACTATTTTGATCGAATCCAAAATAGCACCACATAAAGAAGTGCTGAGAGGGAAAGGAACACTCCTGTCCTGAAACACATACTTCCTTCTGCACAGCCTGGAAGAGAGTCTCCCACCAAGATTTCTCTAGGTGGCAGGGGTGGGAAAGGCAGTAGACATGAACTCCCAAATACTTGAGACCAGAAAGGGAAAATAAACAAGCAGAGTTATGAAACAAGTTAGACAAAGTGCTGTCAACAAAGCTGTCAACAAAGTGCTGTCAAAAGCGCAATGCAAATAAATGGGGGAAAATAAAAACAACCAAACAGGGAAAAATTCCCTCAATATCTGTAATAGGAATTATTTGCAAAAATAGCAGGTTTTCTTAAACGGTAGTGTGCTTCAAGTTGCCAGCATGCCTTTAATTACATTTAGGAAGTTAAAGTCTATTGCATGAACTAGACAAATTAAGTAATTCAAAATAATAATAAAATGGCCGATTCACCAACATTTTTAATCCTGCCATTTACACGCTTGAACACGTTTTTAACAATATCCTTTCAATACTCAAATATATTCACAATGGCAAATTCAGGATACTGGCTGATGTGAGAGTTTAAAGGACTTCAAGGAGGATATCTGGGTCTCTTTGAGTTTGTATTTTCAAACTGTCAAAACCCTCATAAGAAATTAAATCCTGGACGTACCTTCAGACTGACCCAGACTGTCTTGAAACAAACAGGAAATCCACAGATTTTTAAGAGCAGAAGGGCCTGCTGCGACTGACAATCTAACTTCCTGCACAAAGGAGCCCAAGAGATTTCACCCAAAAAATCCTGCAGCAAGTATTTTGAAACCAAATTACAGCTAAACTCCAGCACAGTAACATCCTCAGTGTAAAACATCTAATTAGGGATTAAGATTTAAAATATGAAAAGACAGCTTGAATTTTCCTTCTGTAACAGGTAGAGCACACAAGCCTCCCCAGTACATCAGGGTGAGATGTTTAAGCACAGCAGGATGAATTATTAAGGGATGTTACTCCTCCACACACGTTCCCATCTTTACTACACATAATTGTAAGTTATTACATGAACGACAAAATGATTCACTAAAATATTTCCATTTTGAAAATCTGTTTCTACACTGTTGTCTGTTAAAATACAATCAAAAATCCCATTTATTGCTTCCGTATGAAAATAATTTGAGCAATGTGCGTGTTTTTATCACTATTTCCACGGTACACATTAACTCCTAATACTGAACGGATATTCCTACAAGGAAAAGAATCCACAGTCACATTGGCTATACCCTCCTTTTTGTTGTGTAACCATCACTTTTTGCTCCTTCCCCCACACTTCGATATCATCATATCCAGGGTCATCTGGATAGACACGCTGAACAGAAAAGGCTCCTGTGCCATTTCTTCTACCGGCATATTCTGAAATTTGAAATGGGTGTCGTATTTGCAAGGAACCAGAAAGAACCTGAGGTCTACAAGTGTTCTCGGAGTAAGAATTTGCCCACATATATCCGCCAGTTCTTGGCTGAACACTGGAAACCACATTTCCCAAAGCAGTTTCCGTACTTGCTGTATTCATAAACTTGAGGAGAGAAGGGGCAAAATGTAAGGCTGGTCATTTTTTCTCAAATGCTGCCATACTACAGTCACAATGATGGTCCGTTTATACTGTATTAAAGCCAGGAAATCAAAGTTGGGTAAAGTCACATTTTAAAAAAAAACACGTTCAAATTGCCTTTTGAAACACAGCTCACATAACTTTTATTTAAAATTAGCCTTGAAACTTTGTTATTTATTTATGCTGCTACTGATGGCTGATGTTTATCCACGAAACATGTTCAGAATCGATAACAGACTAAACCTATGATTTTAAAATTCATTAGCGTTTGTCAGAGAGGCTTCCCACAAAATTAAATGCCAAGCTTTTCTCCTGGTGTCCGTTCAAGATCTCTGATGGCTGATCTTTACAAAATAACTATCCGAGGCCAAATTTGACATGACAAGGCTTAAAACGTGGCATAAAAATAATTCTAAAAATTATCATTGTAACTGCACAGATTTTTCTCCCATTTTCAGAGCAAAAGAAAACAATTTCAATCCCCCGTTAAAACACTTTTAATTTGATATTGTAAGCACTAGAAAACAATCTAACAAAATGAAGATGCAATACGAGATATGAAGCTTCATAGCCCACCTTTCTTCTTGACTGGCATTCTTCTTCCTACTTCTGAATCTGGTTGCAAGCTCTTATTTAGGAGTATTAACGGTGGAAGGAATAAGGAGGTCAGGAACTGGCTATCTATTGCAAAACACGTTTACAGTTCAGTTAAGAAATGCAGCTTCAGTCTTCGTTGTTATCAATACTTGCTGTTTTCTTGTATTGGACTTCCGATGCTTCCCACAAATAAGAAAAAAAAGGGGGGGAAAAAGCTTTTTGATTTTTTTTAAAGAGATGTTTTCAATTTCTTTAAAATATATTTGAATCTATAAAAATACAAGAGAAAATGTTCCTTGGCAATATAAAACCTTATTATAACTCCTCTTCTGGCAGCAAAGTTTGAAAATTAAAAGATTTTATGTAATACAATTAAGGCACAGTCCATCTTTAGGCAGCTGTCTTAATACTCCACCTATACATGCTCAAAAACATATTATTTGCAGGACCAAAAATGCCCAAATAATCCAAATAAGGAGGAAGACAAAAACAATCGAAAGTGACTCTTTAACTTCTTTGACTTCTTGAATGAATTTTGCTAGCTATGTATCAGGTGACTACAGAGAGGACTGAAAAGGTCCCTTTTTCCTCACCAGACAACAGCCTTCAAACATCACCCTCTTACCCGACAGAAGTCACTGGCCAGTCACTTTCATTTTTATTATCTGCAAGCCACCCAGCCTTACGGTCTTTAATGTCCCTCTGATCCTCCCATGTATTAAAAGAGAGGATTGAAAACGAGGAAAGCAATCCCTTGACCTGGAATTGTTAAAGTGACAGTGCTGCTCACTGGGCACTTTGGCAAAGCAGATTGCTTTATACCGGAGTCATTTACTTCATGCCATTTCTTCCCTCGCACAGCAGCCACCTCGTGAAAGAGGAATAAGGAGAGTTAGGAGAAAAGCTTCACAAAATGTTCATTTTCAGAGGTAATGAAGTATTAATGAAATAAAAAGCAAGCCATGAGATCAGTCCAGGATTTCCCACTCAGAACCGCAGCTGGTTGGCTTCAGTATGAGCTTGCCTCTCTCCCTTTTTCTGGAAAAACAAAAAGAGAGAAACAGAAACGGGATAGATTTTCCTCATCTAGCTCGGTAGGAAAAAGTACGAATAAGGCTCCAAGCTCCAAACGCTTCCCTTCCCCGCCTGAGAAGCTGCGATGCACATGACAGGGCTCTGCTTTGCATCTTCTTTAGGAGATGGAAACTGTTATTTGTGGAGGGGGCGGCTCTGTTTTGCTCTTTAATGGTCACAATTGGGATCTGTCTGTTCCCGCTCCCCTCCAAACAGGGACTGTCACCTCCCCCCTCGCTTCTCCCGGTCCACAAGGGACCGTCTGTTGCTTTCTGCAGCGGGACAAGGCGGAGAGGGCTGCTTTGGTCGGTGGAGGACTGGGATGGGGCGCAGGTGAACTGGAGGAGCCGGGCTAGCTTTAGGGAAGAGGACGGTGTCTCCTGGGTTGCGGCGGGGCAGGCAGGAGGCAGGAGCTGAGGGGATGAGGGAGGAGATGGAGGTGGGGCGAAGCGAGACGCACCCGAGGCGAGGGGCGCCAGATGGGGTCGGGACGGAGAGCACAAAGGAGCTGGTGGAGAGGGAAGCGGGAGGCAAGGCGGGAGGGGAGCGGAAGATGCAGGGGCTGAGGGGGGCAAGCGGGAAGGGCGT
>NW_010432013.1:0-16535 GCF_000710305.1 Buceros rhinoceros silvestris
GAAGGTTAGAGTCGGCTGGAAGCTGCTTAAAAGAAGGAAACTCCTGCAGAGCTAGTCTAATTAGATATTAAGAGCTCTGGATTTCTCACCACCTGTTCAAGCCTATAGAAATATTACTCCATCTAGTGCAAAGAAAGTACTTAATATCTCATTCTCTGATCAGGAGTATCATTAGAAAGTGTGATTTTTTGCAAAGCTGACCAAATCCTGGTTTAGCAGCTGTTCCTGAACTCTTGAATTTGTTCCCATTGTACCCTAACTGCCCAAAGCATCATTCAGACACTGCCTAAGCCAAGTCTCAGCACAAAACAACTTTTCTCTTGTGTCAAAACTGTGCTGGGAGGAACGGAATAGAAGGTGCTTGGATGACAGTGTTGACACTCAAGCTACTGTGAAAAATAACAGACAAGATGCTCTAATAAATAATCCTTGCTGACAGGTTAGAAATCAAAGCTCATTAGCACAGAGAAGGGAAGATGAGCATTTTAATGCCTCTGGATTCTATCCAGTGCAATTAACACCACATACAGCATATTGTTCACCTAAAGCCATAAATCACAATAACAAGTGTCATATTATACACAGATCCTGAAACCACAAGAATGAAAATGAGGAATGGCTTAGAAAAATTTAGGGATATCACATTTTTTCATACCAATTGGAATCTAAACCTAGTACTGAAAAAAATTTAAAATACTTTCAAAATGGATGGTCCTCATAAATATGTCTGAAGGATTCCATTAATAACCTACATTTCTGTAATGCCTGTGGGCCCAACCCTACAAGTAATCAAGATGATGACAATGGAATTCCTGAAATGAATAGAAAAACCTGTGCATTAGTCTGCACAGGACTTGCTGTAATTTTTGGTAGGACTCTTACTGAAGTGTTTAAGAAGAAAAATAGTGACCCCCAAATTCAAAAGATGTCAGATCCAAATCTGAAGTAGAACACATGCCATTCAAGTCCAATTTAAATAAACTAGTGATTATGTCAGAGTATTGCTGTTTCCAGGTGGGTTGGACCCTGGAAGGGGGAGTTGTTAGCTTGCTGCTAATGTTTAAACTCAGTATCGCACCCACTGCTGGAGGAGGCAGACCTCTTTACAAGTCCTGTGCCGTGTCTGACATCTTTCCATGCAGACTGCCATCTTTCACTAGCAAATAAAGCAGAGCACTAAATACATTGCACTGATACATTTAATTATACCTCTTTTTTTAGGCTCTCTCTTCCTTCCCTCTTAGGACATCAGGCATGCACACCTGATGTCCTAAGACAGCTGAGAGAGCCATCAACCAGAGAAGGAAATTCAAATGCTGGACAGGGAAAACATCAATCTGATAAACTTTTCATCCTAAATGCTGAACCATTTATTTTCAGATTTTATCACCAGTGAACTGTCACACAGCACAGTTGCTGCAGTGCCCGCGATAGCACCAGGGAGGCACAGGGCACCTCAAAGGCCAGCACCATGCTGAAGCATACAGGGGACGCAATTTCATTGCTCAGGAATCATCGCAGACCTGCAGCCTCTGCCTGTTCAGCTGTGTCCCAAAGCCCCCATGTTGCCCTGAAGCAGGTGATATTCTGCAAAATATTTCTTCTGTCACCCAGATCCATTGCTCTACATTTACCTCTCCCTTCTGCCCCAACTAGGAGAAAACCAGGATGGTGTGCAGCCCCGCAAATCCCACATGAGCTCCCTTTCCCCCAAAGATGTCCAACAGTCCATCTGCAAGAAGTTATCAGAAACTGTGCAGAGGTCATCCCAGGACAGCAGGGTTATTCCTTAGGGAGAAAAAAGACAGCACGTTCAGAGCCACTCCCCCCACCGCCCCGCTTTGTCAGACTCACCTCTCGTCTAGCCTGGCCTCTTTCTGAGACCCAATCCAGGCAAATCCACTTCCCAGGAGGGATCATGCAGCTATGTAGGTGCTGTCTGGTTGCATGGAAAATTTCACAATGATCTGGGCTTGTCTGGGTGTGGAGGAGAGCACAGGTCTCTCTTGGGGATCTCCCTGATATAGTAGAAAATAGGCTTGGCACTGGCCACTTGTGACGAGCAACTCTTTCCTCTCTGCAATTACCATTTCAAGCCATGAGCCAGGAGAAGCAGGTTCTCGCTGCCCATTCCTTCATGTACAACTCCTGCAGAAAGGAGCTACAAAACTGTGTCCACGACCAGCTGGGAGGCTGCCATTCCTTAGCAGTGGAAAGAGATTCCTTCAAGAGGAGTCCCACTGCCTGTCCCTTGGCTGGAGGGTTGCCAAGGAACAGTGGGCTGACCCCACCAGGGGCCATAGCTGTGGGATTGGTCTCTGTTTTACTTCCTCTTTTCCTGCCCCATGATTCTTGAGTTCCTGTTAGCATGGGCTCTGGTTTGACATGTCCCAATCCCAGGCCTCTTCTTGGGAATATTTTACTGGCTACTGCTTAGAGACAGGAATTATAATCCCTTGGGAGATAGAGATTATCCAAATGCTCCTTCTAATGAAGGTTGCACCAGAAAAAGTAAAGTAATCATCAAGTCAACAACTAGTTGACACTATTTCTCGTCCATTATTTCTTGTCAGGTGAAGACGACCTGTAGCAGGGCAGTGACAGTGAGCCTCACACATGCCTCCCATTTTTTTCATGTTCCTCAAGTAAGCATCCAGTTAGGAACAGGAAAAGCATAGCAGAGTAGGAGGTGGCAGAAATTTTAACTTTGTGCATGTTCTGAAGGGGTCTTTTCTCCAACTCTCTTGTATTTCAACATACTACATAAAGCACTGAATCACACATCTAAATTGCCTTACCTCGTCAACAGAAATTTAAGAAATTGGCTCCTCTCCTAGAAGGGTAAAGCTGTAGCTAGAGCGGAGCAAAGTTCTTACCATACTTTTCTGATGAAATGTTCTCTGTGGTCATAGATTCCCAGTCCTACCTTAAGGGTCTGAGAAGAGACACACTGCCACCTCACTCTCCATAATCATCAATTATCCAAGCCCTACAAGCAGCATTATTAAGATAGGAGAGAGCAGTTTCCCACAGATATGATTCTCATTTGATTCTCATGCAAAATGATCTTTCAATTAGCCAAGTAATTATATACCAGAGGGAACACATGAAGGCTGCTGGTGACAGCAGGTGGGTGGATCCTTCAGTACCCTTGGGTACTGAGGTAGCTGGTGGAAGTGCTCACCAAGCCACTTTCCATAATTTGTTAGCAGTCCTGACTAACTGGAGAGGTCCCAATCAACTGGATGTTAGCAAACGTGATGCTCGTCCACAAGAAGGCTGGAAGGAGGATCCAGGGAACAGAGGCCTGTCAGCCTGACCTTAGTGATGAGAAAGGTTAAGGAGTAGATCATCTTGAGTACCATCACACAGCATGTACAGGACAACCAGGTGATCAGGTATAGTCAGCACAGGTTTATGAAAGGCAGGTCCTGCTTGACTAACCTGATTTCCTTCTATGACAAGGTGACTTGCTTGTGGATGAGGAAAATGGATGTTGTCTTCCTAGACTTTAGTAAAGGTTTTGGCACTGTTTTCCGCAGCATCCTCCTGCAGGAACTGGCTACTCATGGCTTGGACAGGTGTACTCTTTGCTGGATAAAAAACTGGCTGGATGGGCAGGTCCAAAGAGTGGTGGTGAACGGTGTTCAATCCACTTGGTAGCCAATGACAAGTGGTGTCCCTCAGGGCATAAGTACTGGGGCCTGTCCTCTTTAACATTATCAATGATCTAGATGAGGGGATTGAGCGTACCCTCAGTAAGTTTGCAGGTAACACCAAGTTAGGTTAGTGTGTTCATGTGCTTCAGGGTAGGGGGGATCTACAGTGGGATCTGGGCAGACTGGATCAATAGGCCAAGGCCAACGGTATGAGGTTCAACAAGGCCAAGTGACGGGTCCTGCACTTGGGCTACAACAACTCCATTCAATGCTACAGGCTTGGTGAAGAGTGGCTGGAAAGCTGCCTGGTGGAAAAGGTACTGAGCCTCTGCCAAGGACATGCAATAATAAAATATACCACGCTTCAAGTATTTTGTAACTATCATATGAACAAAGCCAAGGGCTGAGTGCTATGGCAGAGACTTTGAAGACCAAAGCCATAAGAACAGACCAGTAACCATGGCAGTACTAAGCACAGAAAACTGATGATTCACCACATGCAACCCTGGTGAATAGCTGTTGGTATCTTTCTAGCAGAAATTAGAACTATGAAAAACATATGAAACTTTCTCTGGGAACGCAGCAGCCGAAACCCAGCTGCAGGACTATTGCGTGGGAAATTATATCTCTAAGTAGCCTCTGTTTGATTGACTCTAACTAAAACGGTAACTGTGTGTGGACTAACCCCTTTTATCCAACCATAGTGCCTTAAGAGATGCATGCTGTCTGTGTGACAGAGACACTATCCAATCACCATGTAGCTAGTCATGCGAACAAGAGTCTATAAATTGAGATGTATTGTAAACAATAAACAGGTCTCACTACACACCACATTGGCGTTCGGGTGATTCATCCCACTCCAGCTAAGAGCTCACCGCAACAATCAGCAATAGTGTGGTCAGGAGGAGTAGGGCACTTGTTGTCCCCCTGTATGCGGCATTGGCAAGGCCAAACTGAATACTCTGTTCTGTTTTGGTCTCCTCACTACAAGAAGGGCACTGAAGTGCTGGAGCATGTCCAGAGAAAGGCAGCCAAGCTGGTGAAGGGTCTAGAGCACAAGTCCTATGAGGAACGGCTGAGGCAACTGAGATTGTTTAGCCTGGAGAAAAGGAGGCTGAGGGGAGACCTTATTGCTCTCTACAACTACCTAAAAGGAGGTTGTAGTGAGGTAGGTGTCATTCTCTTCTCCTGAGTAGCAAACAATAGAACAAGAGGAAATGGCCTCAGGGTGTGCCAGGGAAGGTTTAGGCTGGATATTAGTGAAAATTTCTTTACAGGAAGAGTTGTAAAGCATTGGAACAGGCTGCCCAGGAAGGTGGTGGAGTCACCATCTCTGGAGGTATTAAAGGACGTGTATATGTGGCACATAGTGACATGGTTTAGTGGTGGATATGGCAGTGCTGGATTAACAGCTGGGCTTGATGATCTTAAATGTCTTTTCCAACTAAATAGTTCTATGATTTTACGGATTACTCTGCATATGTGAAGTGGGCTCAGTGTGGGCCTATCAGTCATAGCATCAATGTTGAAGACCAGCTCGGTCTTCATACCACTGTTATGAATGAGTGCGGCATTTTCTGAAGCCACAGGCATGCTGTGAATGACATGGTTAACCTTCAGTCAGTTCTGTTTGACTCTCCAGTTTAGGCAACCACATCCTTTACAGTTGCAGATCCAATGATCATAAGATTGAGTGTGGACAGCCTGTGGCACAAGTCCAGTGCAAAGGTTTGGGCATGCTACCATGCCACAGTGTGCAGCCCTTACAGCATTTCTTACAGCTTAAAAATCACAAAAGGAGATCATACACTTGTCGTGGTGCGTTTCTGGAAGGTGAACAAACCTGTGGCAGCTGCAGCTGCACAAATGATTCCTTTGATTATGTAGAAGCTTGTGGCCAAAGTCCCTACAGTGGCCTCTGCTTCCCTCCCTACCTTCTGCTCCTCGCTGAGAACCTGCAATCACCCTTTTGCAGCAGGCAGCACTGTCAGGGTTTAAGGATTTTTTCCTTATCTGTCACCCTTTGGATAGGCAACCTGTTCTTTCTGACAGTACTACTAGTGTACTAGGGGTAGCACATTGCCCCAAGTTTATGGAAATCCATGTGTAAGAAAACACGTTGTCTTAATTGATCCACATGTCTGAATCTGCTGTGACACTTCTGTGAGCACCAATAAGGAAGCCTGCCTTGACCTGTTTGCTGCCTTCAGAACTTTCTCAGCAGCCCTGAAATTTTGCCCAAAGTAACCCAAAACTGCCTTTCACATTGTCATACTCGTTCTGCAGGGCTCACAGCAGTTGTCTGGCAACAACAAACCAACCCAAGCCATTTCCAACAACAAATTAAGTAAAATAAAACAAGTACCAACTATCAAAGCTGCATGGATTTTGTGGGCAAACCCCATAACAATATATTGGCCATTGACATTCCTTTAAAAAACTTACCACTCATGCTACAGATGTGTTTTGATGGCAGCATTTTGGGCAGCAGCCAAGCAAGCATATACATAGACAGCTGACGCTTACAGGGGAAATGCAAGAAATGGAGGGAGGAAAGAAAAAACCCTCACCCGCACGCACAGAAAACCCAAAGGACTTTACAACTAGATCAGGCATGAGGACGGTATTTAGAAACAAGTGTGTAGTTACTAAGCATTTGTAATTACTATTCCAAAGGGACCCACCTCAGCACCAGGACACAAAAGACATGCCTACCCAGCAGGACTGGCAGATCTTGAGTTCTGCTGTCCAGGTTGACCCAACATAAAGCCACAGGCCAGTGCTACAGGCCTGTGTTAGCACAGCAGTGTGCTCGTACAGCTGTAAGGAGAGCTCTCAGCCCCAACCTCGGTCATGTCTGGCCAGCCTGGGGGGAGTGGGAAAACTGGGTTGGCCTGTGCCTCTGTGTATAGGCCTGGATAAAATAAGTTGGCTATGCTGAGCCCATGTAGCTTGACACGCGGGCTCCTCTAGGGCCACATTGGTTTACTTGGTTGATGAATTCAGTGAATTGGTTAAAGATGAAAATGTCCCAGAATACAACTATTTCATTATCAGGATATCACCTGGCTAGCTAGCACCCGAATGTATCTGAATAGATGCCCAAAATTAAGACTGGGTATCTATATGCAGCTTTGTAACCTGAAAGTACCCACTAGTGTAACAGAACAGCCAGATGGAGATACGTCTATCAGAGAAACCAAAAGCTAGGACACGCTGTAAGCAGCCTAGATTTCAGAAGGGCTAAGCAACCAATAAATTCAGCTAAGACCTACAGTATTATTGTTCGATTGTGGCTGTATATAATATGAGAGCAAGAGAGAGAGACACAGAGAAGTCAAGATTACATGGGCTTTGAATGGGAAAGCTGATTAAACGCATTTTCCTCAGTCACTATTTGACATTACTTGTCACTGTGTCTACCCATTACTCACTTCTGCATATCGTGCTTCTGTTTGGCATGTTAAAGCACAGTGTTATTCAAATAATCCAGATGCTGAACCATGAGCTGGTTGCATCTGGTTGGCAAGCTGCAGAAAGAAGAGAATCTATGTGCTATATATATACATAGGAGGTACTTTTTCATTGCTTATCCTTCAGTGCAGGGGAGAACAATGAACAATATCTAACTTTTAGCAATAACTTGTATGCTTTTACTTAGCTGCATTTAAGTCTTTCAGGCTCTTAATTCTTCTGTTAGAAGGAATAGTACTAATTCCTTACATTACTGAATTGTTGCAGAGTAAAACACACTAGACATGGTGAAGTGCTCCCATGCTGTTGTAAAACGCTATTCACAAACACACAGATATGTAGCTGGTTACCAAGTTAACATCAATTAAATCTCACCAATCATCTGGCTTACAAAACTGATTTATCTGATTATTATAATCTGATGAAAAAACAACTTAACCCAAAAATATTTTGCCCCAGGATATGTTAAGATCAGTGACTGATGTTACCTAGAGACCACATAGAACTCCTGGTGGCTGGTAGCACATTCTCCATGTGGTTAGGTAGAACGATGGAGCAGATGGGGTGTACGTAGCACAGTGAAATGCAGCTGACGGAGGTTTACAGCCCCTGGAATCTAAGATGTATATTTAGCTCCGGTCCCACCACTCCTGGTGTTTGCTTTCCTTAAAACTTTCTGACTAGTGATGGCCCCACAACCACACCTTCCCCTGCCCAGTGTACAGCTGGTATTCGGTTTGCTTGCTGGGAGCTGGTTGGGAAGATTCTGGTTAAATGTCACTAAAGGCCTCAAATGTCATCCTTTTCTTGACTCCAGAACTGGAAGGTACCTGTGGTTCCTCACATTAGCATCATTACGTATGAGTTTAATCTTGCTGGCTTATCCCCCCTCTAGCTACATATCAGCTCAGAGTACAACATCTAAAAAAATTCCAGTATTTCCATGGTCCTCACCACTGTACCTCAAGGATAAGTAGGAGGTGTGCAGGGTGTGAGGAGTGTATTCAAAGCACATACATTTAAATGCCTAAATGCCTGTGTTTGCCAGCCTGGCCTCCCCAGCCTCCCTCGATAGTCAGCACAGACAGAGCGTCTCCCTCAGTTGGGCAAGTCAGAGCATATAACAGAGGATCCTCTCTGAGTCACCCCCAGAGAAGTTACCCTCATCCACTGACTCTGAAAGGAGGAGAGGGAGACTAATTTCCTAACATAGGCATCCCGGTTCAGTGCCTAAACCTTGGCAGTGCTACTGTCCTCCATCTTCCCTGGATATTTTCTTTTTTCATTTCTCAAGGGAACAAAGAATAATGAAAGAACCACCGGTATTACAAGCAATTGAACTAAACTCAGTCTGATGAAAATACACTGTCCCCACATTGGCTTAATGAAGGAAAAAGCCCTGGCCCAGAATTTGTAACAACAATGTCTAAATCTGAAATGGACTGGGATGATATGTGGTGAAACCAACCTTTCCAACTTCTGATGAATCCTACTGCATGTATAGACCCATAAGCAAATGCTCCATATATGGGAGAAAACTGGTCGTTTTCCAGTGCATCCTCAACTCTATGTAAACCAGGAGGAGAGTGACTGAAGTAAGATCCAAAATGAGATACCAGATAGTTCTTTCATCCAGTTTTAAATATATGAATACATAAATCAGTGTGCATGTTTATGTGTCTGGCTCCAATTAATAAGCACCCATCCTGTGCCTCAGGCTTCCTGACAAGCATCAGAATTAATAATTTAATACGTGGAAGAATGATAATCTTGTGGTTAAGTCATTTGAAAGTTGGTTTCAGTTCTTGGTGCTGCCATAGACTTCCTGTGTGACTGTGGGCAAGTCACTTAATCTCCTTGGCCAAGTACCTCGAGGGTATGTAAGTGCACGATCCCACCAGTTAGGCGCCACTGATATCTTCAAAAAAACATTGCTCAGCTGTTACTTCAGTTGGTAGGTGTCTAATTTTTGTCAATAGGCATAAACAGGGGTTGTAGACTTCATCCCACAAGCTAATGAGCCGCTTTGAGTCCTTAATCGTGTTCGAACTCATGAGTCCTCACCGTGTCACAGCTGGGAAACTGGCTTTCAGCTCAGAGGATGCAAAATGGAGGTGCAAAGAATGTACCTGCTTAGCTAGAGAGAAGCAAGACTTTTTGGCTGAGGAAAGCATAGCCTTTTTGCAAGGGCTCTGGCTCCTGGCAGCTCCTTTCTCAGCTGGGAGGGTTTTTTCCTACCCACCAGTTGTCTGGACCACTAATTCAATCCTGCATGTTCAATTAGGTGGCAGGGAGTTACAATATGGGGGAAATTAGACAAAGGACAAAGGGGAGAGAAAAGACCACACAGGGAAGGTGACACTTTTCTTAGCCTGGTCCAGGGCAACACACTCTTTGCGTCCCGTGGGAGGGGAGCAGCCCTGTCCAGGTAGTGCCAGCCTCCCCACAGCCACCCAGCAGTGCCTGAAGGCTCTTCAGTCTCTGTCTCGTCTTTGCTGTGAGCACCTGTTCTTCCCCTTTCCCTTTCTCCTGGTGCTGCTGACTTTCTGAGGGGAAAAGCTGTTGTTGATCGCTACTGAAATCCTCAAGACAACAGCAAGGGTTTGGTCAGTGCCCTGCTGAGTCTCCCAGGGAGCTAGAGCTGCGATCTGAAACTCCCCAGAGCAATAAAAGGAAAAAAAACCCCAAACATACTTGCCCTTGTGACAGATTTGGGGGACATTTACCAACTGAGTGATAGGAAAAACTGTGTATTCTCCCCATCTCCAGTTATTGCATGAGGGTGATGGGGGGGGGCAGCTTGGCGTTTGGTGGCCAGAGCTCTTGCTCAGACCCCCTGACCATCTTTTCAGAGGGACCCAGGAACGTGACCAGCACTGAGTAAATCCCAGAGGGCTCTGCAAAGCGGGAAGCCATAGTGAGCTACCTCCACATTTTGCTGTTACTTTCCTGTATTTTTACACTGTTGGGAGTCTTAGATCTTGAGGACTGGATTTAAACAAGCCAGTCAAGTTGTTCAGGTCTTTAGCATATGTGCTAAGCTCAGCCAGTTGTACTTCATCCAAAGAAAGAGTAAGAAGAGAAATTTTACATGGCAGGATAGGAGTAAGCAGAAAATATGGTGTTGAAATGAATTCAGTGATTCAGGAAAATCTCCCAACTGAAAACACACTTACTCTGTTAGCTGATTTAAGAAATTGCAAACCAATCAAAATCAGTTTTTCAATACGTTTCAATGTTTTCCATAACAATGTGTAGCTGCTAAATCTCATGAATCATGCATGAGAAAAGTGAAGACCTCTGAGCACAACTGAAGGGCACAGAGCTAACAAGAGAAAGAGACTTTGAGGTGGTAAAAGTTGTTCCCCGAGATCAGCGTCCTTGTGGATGTGTAGAGCTGTCTCTGGTGCATGCATTGTGGGGATAGCAGCTACAGGGAGAAGAAAGCAAGCCCTAGGGCTTATTTCTCCTGCTGTTAAAAGGTCAGCGCTCTCTTTTTGGCTCTTTTACTAGCAGAGCCCCATGAAGTGAGCCTACTTTCTGCTGCTGCATGTAAGGAAAGATTTCCAGCATGGGGGAAGCAGACTTGTCCCAGGAAAGCTGTGCCTGTCCCTACCTGTACAAACAGATGCCAGAATAACCCCATTCTGTCCCAGGAGCAACAGCATCTCAATGCCTCAGTCTTGCCTTGTTCCCTTTTGTGGAGTTGTACCCTCCTCTTTCCTACAAAACTGTAGCCAGGGAAGCACAGAAGAATTACACAGCAAATCTCAGCTGTCCCTGAGAGGGCAAAGACTTCCCCCAGCCCTTTAGGTCAGGCTCTGTGAGATTTCATCTGGGATCAGAACTCCCTTGGCTCTTGGCTAGATTTAATCAAGCTGGAATGAAAGCCAGCTCTACTGAGTTCAGTGCAATGTTAAACAGACTGGGATTTGACAAATTAACTCCCCTAACACAGATTACTGGAGGGAAGTCAGTTCAGGGTGTCTCCTATCCCTCTGTGCTGTTGAGTGCAGCATGGCAAAAATGAAAGATTAGGAACTCCTTTGAGCCTTTTAAAGTTACCCAGCAAGTGCTGGGACATTACTGTAACAAACAAAAAAGGCAGGAGATAGATACATAAAAATAAAAATAGCACAACACTTAGAAAATAAATATTTTAGGGAGGAAAGCAATTCTTCTGTACCTGTGCTGTAGGCATCCTCCAGAAGTGACCTTCCCAGCCCAGGCCTGCAGTATTATCAGCCATTATAGCCAGCACCTGTCACAAATGCTTCCAGGCAGGATCAGGTTTTGTGTTGTCCTTCTGGGGGCATGTTTTTTAATGTATAATATGATGAAAAGAACATAAAAACGTGTGGTTTAACTCTTTTAGCCTTCAGCTAAATCATTAAAAGGTCAATCTTGTTGACAGTTGATGTAGCATATGGGCATTGACTAAGTAAATAGTGGATGTAGCCATAGCCAAGAAATGAATCTACCTGTAGGTGGACCAAAAAATGCAATGGAAAGGTTTCTCTTGTAGCTCTTAGACTACTCCAGACTGAAGTGAGGGTATTTTCCTCTAATTGTCTGGTAGAGAGCAACTGGTTTTTACACCATGCATTATCATTTTAAAAGATTATTCTTCATGCTGTGGCACATAAGCATGAAACACTTTGTGAGCTTAGTCATTATTATACCTAATGATAAACATTTAGGAATAGTTTATTAACATCTGGCAGTCATCAGCTTGTAATGAGAGGTAATTTTAATACATCCATTCCAGAAAATTAATTTTTGACGCTCAATGGACAGAAACTTTAGCCTCTATAATAGATTTTTTTTTTTCAAACATCTTCATTCTACATATATTATTTGGTTTTGTAATTTTTTAATGAGAATTACTTTCAATTTCTTGTTGAGCATGCACTTTATAAAGGAAATTAATGCAGGCTTCCTGTTATGAGCCAAAGGAAGTAAAAACCCCAGACAGATGGATACTTTAATGGGTATCTTCACAATCCACATAATGCTTTCTCATGTGCCCTTAATCAAGTGCACATTTGCATTATCTGGATTTTGCTTGCAGTTATACCACAGAGAAGCCATGTGATTACATATTTGCTATAGCTACTGTTTAACCCCTTACACACCTCCTACTGCTGATTGGACACACAAACAACTTATCCTGTTGGTATGACTCATAGGAGATCAGGATTGGGAACTACAGACAAGAGACTAGATACTGGGAAAGAGGGTCAGAGTCAGAGTGCCAGCACAGACAATCCAGTCACTTGTCAGCGAAATATCCTGCACAGCCCCTTAATCAGAATTACTGTCCCCATGGGCACATGGCTAATCACACTGTTGTTTAATACAGGCCAGCTAAAGAGATCGCATGACCACCCAGTGCTGGCTGCATCTTTGTGGAACAGAGCTCAGACACGAACCTCACAGCCCTGTTTGAGAAAGAAGTATCCTCTGATAGCTATTGGTACCAACAGTGACAGCTTTTATTCATTTGTTTGCCCGATGTTTACAAACTGTATCCAAGACCTATGAATAATTCAGGTTTATTAATTTAAAGCCCTCTACTCCATGACCTGTTCCATCCTTGCTGCTCACCAGTGATTCCATGAAGATCAGGCATGCCCTCTCACTGCATACCCTTACTCTATGATATATTCTTACTCTGCTCTCCACTGAATTTTTGCAGCTCTGTAATCTTCATATCACTCTCTACTAGTTTCGATGCAGAAGCAAATAAAAGCTTTCAGAACTTTGCTTTCTCATGCTGCTCCTAGCTTTATCAGTGGTAAACATGCAGTGAACATGATGTTATTGACATATTGTACTGGAGATCTTTATTCCTTGTCTGTGATCACAAGAGCAGCTGGACATTTGTTGAGGCTTAGCAGAGCAAACCTGTCTGCCTGCTCTCACCCTTGCCTAGGTACAGCGGTACTGTGCTCCTCCTGGCTTGAGAACCCCCGGACATCCCGGGATCTCTTTCCAATCAGTGTGGCCCACTGCAAAGAAAAGTCCTTTCTAGACTGGGAATGGCTCACTCTATGTTTTCTGCTTTGATCCTTCCCAGCAGAGATTGGCTCAAGAAAAGAGGTGAAACCTTCAAAGGAGGTAGATCTAGCATGTTTGCTGAATGGGTCTGCAGGGTTTGCTGAGAGATGGCTATCTTGAGACATGCCCTTCTTCCCCATCCGCTGTTCTTTCAAAGCCTCCCGCTCGGTTAAACCCACAAATGATAAAAAGAAGAAAGAAAAAAAAGAAAAGAAGCCCAGCTACCAGTCAGTCAGACAGATCTTATTCTCATGGATCCACTCGCAATCTGCCATGCTGTGTCACTGTTATAGCTGAGGCATAATAATGCTGTTTCCCAACGTACATTTTACTTGATTTTAGAAGCACACAGATTTTTAAGGCTCTCTATGGAAAATCTGCCAAATTAAGCTGCTTTGCCATATTAATTGCTTGCATACCTTGAATACTTTCTGGCACTGATGCAGGAAACATCAGTGGCAATGGCAGAACATGGTGAGGCTGGTGACCCACAGGGCATGCAGGGGAGCAGGGCAGCTGGCGGCACTGGGGGCAGCCCCAGCCCCAGGCATCAGACACCTCCCTGGGGATGTGGACAGGTCAGGGACTGGATGGGGATGGGGGTAGGATGGGACATGGACCTGCAGGTGAGCCTGACTCAGCAGGGCCCATGGCCAGGAAGGGCATGCCTGTGGGGAGCTGAAGACCAGTCAAGCTGCAGCATTGTTGGGGCAGGGGCTGCCCTGGTCTTTATCTCTCTCCTTTGTCTGTGTGTTCATGGAGAATCTGCTCATGGGATGAACAGCTACAAAAGGACATAAATTGTTTTTTCATATTTATCCCCCCAAATCAGCAGAGAACATTAGGCCGATGAAAAATTAATAGTTAGAAGACCAGGAACATGGAAGTCAGAAACCACACTGCCACTTTCTAGAAATAAACATGAAAAGGGAAATGCTTCAAAATCTGATCATATATTTATGATTTTAGAAAAGGATCTTCCAGAGGGAAGGTTTTATGTTGTAGTTTTACAAGTGTGCTTTCTCTTGAGATTTTTCGCACGCTGTGTTTACTCGCATTTTTAAAGGTCAGATATGGAGTTGGCTTCCTTTGAGTTTTGATTTTCTAAATTAATTCTTGATAGACATCACAGCTTCTGGCATAACACCAATATTATTGTAGTTTACATGCAATTATTCTCACAGTAGGTTCTAGTTCATTAATTCCTGAGAAGCTAATCCTGTCAACAACACTTTGATTTTAATGATATCATTAGAAAAATCTTTTTACTTCTCTGCTATTTCTCCACCGGCACATTTCACAGTACTAACTCCTTCGCTTCTTCTGCCCTGAATTTCATCTGTGCTAGTATGGTACAAGTTCAAATTCTCTTGAGCAGATATTCCACAGGTTTTTACTTGTGGCATAATGTTCAAATATTTCACTGATGACTGATTTTTTTCCCCCAGCATTTCAAGATCTTGCTGCAAAAACCAATATATTGGCCGTCTTTCTTAGGGCAGCTAGCATCACTCAGCTTCCTTTTACTCACAGTGGGTAACTGGCTGTCCAGGCAGGTCCAGCCTAGCTTCAGCAATGAGTGCAGCTCTCCTAGGTGAACGCTGCTTGCAATGGGCAGAGGTACAGGTGATCAGCCTGTCTCAGGGCTTAGTAGCTCATTGACTTCCTTGCTGGCTTCCTATACATGGTGTTGGTAATGGAGATACCTGAGCTGGGGTGTAGTAAAGTTTGCTACAGCGAGTAAATCCTTCATCGGTGAAAATACACTGTTGTCCGATGCAAAGCCAAATTTATGTATTTCCCCACTCCATTCTGCTATGCTGTATGTTGGAATAAATGCTGGTATCCCACAACCTATCTGATTATGAAATCAGGTGAGGAATTGTGTTTTAGTCACTAGGTAATGCACAGCACATGCGTTTTTGCTTAAATTTCACAGCACATGGCTTCAAATCCTTTAACATACCCATGATCGATGCCAAGTCTTTTTAAAGCACTTCAATATATCCTTTATCATCCAAATCTGATTCAGAGCTTTTGGAAGAAGCCTATGCAGGGTTTGACAGAAGTAAAAGTCATGCTGGTTTGACCTCTTTCCTGTATTAGAACTGTCTGGGAAATGCGGTGCTTGCAAAATCTCTTGAATACATAGCTAGTCCTTAAGGGACTTTGCTTCAGAGGTTGACCGAGGATGATATTCTTGCCAATGGCTTTATATTACAAATGCTCAAGTTCCTAGTTCACCTTTTCTTTTGAGAAAGGGAAGCGAGGAAGAGAGGAAAAAAGAGAGTGAAAGGGGGAAGGGAAGGGAAGGGAAGGGAAGGGAAGGGAAGGGAAGGGAAGGGGCTAAGAATTTTTTATTGTGGCAATACCCATTTTAGTTTATGTTTGCTGGAGGGCTGAACACAGGGAGAGCATGGACCAGAAGCCACCGGGTTATCACATCACAGCAAGGATATTCTGGAAGAAGCAAGGTAGGGAAATAAACTGTGTTACAAGTTCCTAGTTCACCTTTTCTTTTGAGAAAGGGAAGCGAGGAAGAGAGGAAAAAAGAGAGTGAAAGGGGGAAGGGAAGGGAAGGGAAGGGAAGGGAAGGGAAGGGAAGGGGCTAAGAATTTTTTATTGTGGCAATACCCATTTTAGTTTATGTTTGCTGGAGGGCTGAACACAGGGAGAGCATGGACCAGAAGCCACCGGGTTATCACATCACAGCAAGGATATTCTGGAAGAAGCAAGGTAGGGAAATAAACTGTGTTAACTAAGATTATACCCTCTGTGACCCTGTGTGCCTGAGACAGTGAAGGCTTCTAGCTTGCTCATTACTGAATTAAAAAAGACCAAGTCAGCAGTTATGCTGTTCCCATATATAAAAAATGTGTTTTCCTACATCCCGGGATCAACAAACCCCAAAGGAGCAGGTTATTGTGCTATATACAAACACACAGTTGCTAACACTGAAAATTCACAGTATTTTCTAGGTCATTTGTATTAGCATGTTTGGCTCCATCTTGAGAGTTTGAATTATTGATTCCTCCCTTGTTTAAATGTTTTCTCCTCTTTTCTCCTGTACTGTTGTCTGTATCATCACAGAAAAGTCAGTGCTGTAGGTTAATGAAAGAAAACTTTGCTGAGCAGAACCAAAGGGAGTGGTTCTCTGCTCTTTCTTGGCTCTGGGAGTGCAAAGTTTAAACTGTCTCTATAAAAGCTGCCACCAAAACTGCAGAGCTCATCTCTGTTGGTTTTTTTTCCCCTTAAGGTATTTTTTCCGTCAGATTCTGTTACAATCCCAGTGCGTGCTTTAATCTGCTTGTACAAGGCTCATGTGTATAAATAACAGCCCCC
>NW_010432013.1:16622-19751 GCF_000710305.1 Buceros rhinoceros silvestris
ACCCCCCCCCCCCCCCCCCCCTTAGATCCTTTTGTATTGTTCCATCACATACTTTTTACTGGAGATCAAATCAGGGACTGAAGCTGGCTGAGGGGTCTTGAGATTTGATGCCAGAAGAAACATCATCATCTTGGCCTTGGCACACATTTTGGCGGCCTGCAGTGGTACTGTGGTGCTCTGACAGGGAGGCACAGAGGAGTTTCATGGAGAATTGATTGATTTTCAACAGCTCTTCGAGCTGCAGGTTGATCCATAAAGAGTCTGCTATGTGTTAGAGTATTCTGCTAGAATACAGTTAAATTAAGATCGGTAATTAACTGCTTCAGAGGGCTGCCGTAGAAAGCTGACTGATGAGTATACCTCAACATCTATAGCTAAAACCTCCTGAGCAGAGACAATGGCATACGATTTCATTAATGTTTTTGTCTAAACATGGATTTGCAAGACAAATAATAGCAGTTTAATGATGAGGCGTAAGAGGTCAATCAGCAAAAGCATCGTCACACACAGCGTTGTCCTAAAGCCCTGTGCACATCCTTGACCCACTTTGAATAGCAGATACAGGTAAGTTAGTAGGAACTGAGCTTTTGCAGAACCTACAGTAATCCTGAAGATTTTGAATGGAAAACTAAAAAAAAAAAAAGCGTGCAGCTGGTAGTGCCAGACCCCTCTGCTGCCCAGTGGTTGCAAGAGGCCTGGCAAGGCTTGGGGCTGCACCATCTGAAAACCAGTCCTAGGGAAAGGACCTTCTGAGGACAGGACCTAATGAGTGGTTTGTATACAACAGCCCTGGTGTGGATAGTACAAGGTTTTAGTAGAGTGGAAACACCATTTGGCTCCACCAGTACAAATCAGCCGCTGTATCATGTGAGGGCTACTGGGCTGCAGGCACTGCAGAGAGGCTGCTCACAGGGAGCTGCCTGGACAGGATAAAGCCCTTGAGTTGAGTGCCTCTGGGAACTTTGTGCTTTTATATCCTTCTGTCTGTGAGCATCAGAAATGAACTTCACCATGCAGCTGATCCGGTTACTGGCACGGCAGTCTGAGCCGCCGCTGTTTTCTCCCAAAGCCTGCTTGCTGCAGGGATCTTCCGCGAGGGGAGCGCTGCCTGCTCAGCTCAGCACTGAAATCCTCCCCATTCACATGATGCTAGCCTTCATCCAGGAAAATTTTTGCATCTTTCCCTCTGTTGGGGGGCGAGAAGAGCTCAGAGTCTTGTGCTGAATGCATAATTTCTGAGGCCAGGGCACTGTCCCCATAGCTAGCCAAGGGCTTAGTGCTTTGAGGACAACCATCCTGCTTGCCTTAGTGCTCTCCACTCCCTTGGTACCCACCAACTGGCTATTTCCTCAAGGCTTAAACACTGGCTTGCAGCCTGGTAATGACCCCTTGGTGCTGTCCACCCCTGCTCACTGCAGCATGTGCCCACCCAGAACTGTGTGCCCACTTGGACCACCAGCCAGTGGAGCTGAGCAGCCAGTGGAGGACAGGGATGGTGCTGGACTATCTCAATGCCATAGAAACACTTTGCTATGTGCTGCTTTCAGCAGATGCCAAATAACTCTGACAGATGGAGTTAACATGGGCAAGTAGCTGCACCGTGACTAAGAAGCTGAGCCATCTAGAGAGGACGATGCCTGTCCAGTATCTTTGTATCTCTCTATACTGCTGATATTGCATGTTGTCATGTCTGCTGCCTGCTTTGGGGGAGAAAGAAATTATTTCATAGCTCTTTGTGATGTAGGTAGGTTGTGGTTATGACAACACACTGAAGACCAAAGGCATCAGGTTTTACAGGACTGTTAGACTCTGTAAATGTGGACCAGTAAAATCCACTCATCAATGCTCACTGGGGGTTGCCTGTTGAAGTTACAAGCTAGATAATCTGAGTGTTTTGGGGAATGAAAATCAACATAATTTCCAGTGTTATCCATAATAATCAAGAAAATAGACCAGACTCAAGATCAACTAAAGTGAAGGAAGACACTTTTCTTGTGTCTTTTCATGGTATCCTTTAGGGTAGACTTAGTTAACTGGCATCCAGGTAAAATAAAAACATGGTATCCTGTCAAGAAAAAACAGACAGTGCTACTTCTGCTATTTTTTATTTCCCATTCATGTGGACTTCCATGCTTTCTGTCCTTTCTTCTGATTTTTGAAATAATGTTAAAATGACAAAGCAAAAGGAACTAGTGTTAGAAAAGTTAAAGAAAAATGGATCATCTCTAGAAGAAATGGAGAAGGGCAATCTTCCTCTGCAAGAATCCACTGCTCTGTGCAGAAGGCAGGTTTTTCCTGCGCAGTGCTGATGTCCCAGCATCATGAAAAGATTCGGCTGGATGACATGTGCAAGGATGGAGCATACCCAAGTGCTAGAAGCTATAGAAATTTATACTGCTGCCAAAGGAATATCCTTAGCCCATATGGTACTGTTGTAACCTGAAAGATAGACATTTCCATGATGTATTTAAATAAACAAAATCTCCAAACAATAGCATTTGGAACTCTTTCAAGATCTGTACTAGAATATGTTTGGGATTACCTGATGTCTGTTACTTTAATTTTAATTTCAATAGAAAATTTAGCTTAATACAATGCCGAGGCAGATCAAGACTCACAGATCTGGTCTTCAGCCAGATATCTAATATTTGAAGGCATATTTTTTATCATCTTCTGTAGGTAGGGGCTCTGAAGTCTGGAAACAAAGAAGTCTCACAAACTAAAGCAATTTGTTCTTTGACAGCTGCAAATAACGAACCTTTTCTCCTATGGGTTTATGTTCGATGGCCCACGCCTACCCTCCTCAGTTGCGACCATGCTGCAGCTGCCTTTGATGCAAACTCCTGATTTATACCTCTACCTTCTACTCAGACTACGGTTTTATTTGGTATGATAGCTGCTGAATTTGTCCGCCATTGCCCAACACGTTTGAAATCCTTAGCAGAGAACGGGCAGACAGACACTCAAACCCTTATTTCTCTTCATCATCATCAAAATTTCTCTTAAGAGACCAAGATAAATGTAAAAATACAAGACGTACCTGATCAAAGCGAAGTCCTCCTCCCCAGGACTGAGCCCTGCTCTGATTGACTAACAGTCCTATAGGTGCACGGCATGAGCAACACTCTT
>NW_010432013.1:19893-27696 GCF_000710305.1 Buceros rhinoceros silvestris
AAGATAAATGAAATTGTGTTCTGCAATATGACTGTCAGCTTCACAAACTTCTTATTTGCCACATTTTGCACATTTTTGTGCATCCTGAACACAATCCCTCAAAGGCAGGCAGTATCTCAGTCAGCTATACTTGATGTCACCTCATGAAATCATTGTGATCACATAAAGCATTTAATCACCACCAAGTTTTGCCATTTCAGACATCTTTCTTTGTAATATATTGTGCTGGTTTTGGCTGGGATAGATTTAATTTTCTTCATAACAGCCTGTACAGGGCCGTGTTCTGGATTTGTGCTGAAAACAGTGCTGATAACACAGGGATGTTTCAGCTGTTGCTGAGCAGTGCTTACACAGAGTCAGGGCCTTTTCTGCTCCTCACAACACCCCACCAGCACACTAGGCTGGGGGTGAACAAGAAGCTGGGAGAGGACACAGCTAGAAAAGGTGACCCCAACTGACCAAAGGGATATTCCAGACCATACGACATCACACTCAGCATACAAAGCTGGGGGAAGAAGAAGGAAGTGGGGAACTTTTGGAGTGATGGCGTTTGTCCTCCCAAGAAACCGTTACACATGATGAAGCCCTGCTTTCCTGGAGATTTCTGAACACCTGCCTGCCCATGGGAAGCAAAGAAAGAATTCCTTGTTCTGCTTTGCTGCGTGTATGGCTTTTGTTTTCCCCATTAAACTGTCTTTATCTCAACCCATGAGTTTTCTCACTTCTACTCTTCTGATTCTCTCCCCTGCCCTGCTGCGGGTGGAGTGAACGAGTGGCTGTGTGGGGTTTAGTTGCTGGCTGGGGTTAAACCACAACATAGATCTACTGGAGTCGAAAATGTTACCTGAGGAAATACTCCGCTTGGTTAACTCTTGCTTCCAAAAAATGCAGAAAAGCTTTCAGGAGGCTCTCTGTCACTGACGTTAGGAAAATCTATCTAGATCACCTATAATCAAAGCAAAACAGCCATCCTTATATCGCAAAAGCTCTGTAACTCCAGCAAAATTCACAAGAGGTCAGGGCAGGGATACACAGGACCTCATTCCATCCACACCTTTACTGTCACAGATGACTACATCACTGTTACAAAATTAGAAAGCTCCAATTCAAAAGACGGTTATTGTATTTTGAGTAACATTAATACATTTATTTAATTGTAGTTTACTCTTCATTCATAAAAAGGACAAAGCACAGTCCTGCTCTACTCATTTGAAAAAAAAAAAGATAGAAAGTAACTAAAAAACCAGTTCAATATTCATCAGTATCAAATAATAGTAATATCAATTTTCCTGAAATATAAAGAAACAACAAATATGTCTATCTATATAAACTTTAATTAAGAACCTTGCGTTTTAAAGCAGATGATACATTAGTTTTTCTTGACCACAATTTGAAACTGAAGGTCCCAGTCAAATTTACACAATTACGTTGAAACAGAAAAATCTCCTACTATCTGATCAGGATGTGAGACCTACCTCATCTGTGTGGCTGATTTAAAAAAAGGAGTGGCTTTCCTATCCAGGTCATTTCCATGCAAAAACTAAACCGTTTTTACAGCATGTATTAGAAAAGTAAAAGGCAATCATGCATTTGGCAAAAGATTTAGTTGTGGCTGTAGATTATATAAAAATGAGTTCATACTGCAAAAGAACCAAACCAAATGAAACACAATAAAACACAATTTTTTTTTGTACAGAAGGCTTACAGCGAATTAGTTTCTTATGTACAAAGACAGCTCATTTACCTCTCAAATAATTATACAATTTATGAAACTCAGTAGTTTTTGACACTTTGACAGTCCTCTATAGGGAAGTTATCACTTTCACCTCTTTAAAAAATTTTCATCTTGTAACAAATAGTTAAAATTAAACTAAAACAGTATTATTGATATCTCTTAATGAAGACTCTAAACTTTTACATGTAAATATATAGTACAAAATTATACAAATAAAAGAAGGGGATGTAAATTATTAATAGACCTATCCTTGCTTCATGTAAATATTATCATTACGGACCTCTACAGTATCAGTTCTAAAAAGATAAAATCTATTTCTAAGAGCTAGCGAGGTTGTGCTAATAAAATATGATTCAAAGCTTATAATTCTTGAAGCATCAGACATTGCACTATTACTTGAGCCAGCTGATTCAATATCACTGTGTTTCTTCAACATTCACACTCAAACCAATTCCCAGCACACCATGGAAAATGAAAGGAATGTGCATTTCTTTAACAACTTAAAAAAACCCAAACAAACCAACAAAAAACCCAACACTGAAACACTCTAGACACAGTCAGAACAAAAACATTCTCCATCTCTCACAGAGTTCCCATTTTGCAAAGGCCATAGTAAACACTTAGCTTTGACTAACAGTTGGGATCTGACTTTCATGTACGAACACACAGTTGGATCATTCAGTACTCTTATCAAATAGGGAAACGGTCTCAGAACTTTAAAACTCTTATTTACAACACTATGAACATTAGAACAATATCAAGTTCTTGAAAAAGCATATAATTCTCCCAAATGTACGCCTTCATCACAGGAAGGTAACACCTGGCATGTGCAGCATAAAAATGTAAATATAATAATTTTTTTACTGTGCTACTCTGTTTTTGCCATTTATTGTATATTTTTTTTATATTTTAAATCTTTTCACTTTAAAAAATAACATACGTTTCCTACCATTTCATGGTCCAGTTGGCTGATCTTAACATGCACTCCATCTCCAAACTCCTCAGTGTTATATTGCTACCTTAATAATAATAATAGTAATAATACTAAATCAAAACCAACACATTACACTGCTTCCCTGAAAGCTGACATTTGACTTTAAAGTCAGCAACAATGATCATAACAGAATCTTTCAACAGAATTGGTTTAAGAAAAGAATACGGTAAATCTTGTGTCAACGAAGCACAGGTAAATTCCTTTAAGCTGAGCATGCTATGCACTTCTTGTGTGTTAAAATTAAAAAATTCCTTGTCACTGACTTTTATTGCAAGTCCTTCAAATTCTATCCAATAGCCTCAAGAAATATAGCTCTAAAAAACTGAAATGTTTTTGCTTTGACTGTCTCTCTAAAAACCAGTAATCCCAATAAATGATGATGGGGCCATTCAAAAATATGCAGTACACAAAACATATAGGATAGTACAGACAGACGTAGTACTCTTACATTTATCACATACAATCAACATTTCAATCTCTATTATATTTCACAATTTGTTATTCAAGTTAAAGCACCTACGTATGGTGATTTTACTTTCACTGTACAGCCTATGTTATTGGGTTTTAACACTGTAACTTGCCCCATTGGACCAAATCATGCAACTGTCACAGATCAGCATAAGTGTTTTTATAAGGCATATTGGAACAAGTTAAAAATATTTCTTAGCCTTTCAAAAGTTGATTTACTTCATGAAGGAGTTCCTGGATGCCTCAGTCCTCTTAAAGTTCATAGGAAATTGGTAGGGTAATTTATTTTAAAGTGTAATTTATTTGGCTTAGGATGGTGCCACAGGAATCAAAAAGAGTCGTGGTCCTCCTCTTCGAAAGGAGTCCTTTGTGTTAAGTGGAGGACAAGGTAAATCCAGCTACATTCAGAATCCCGAGCAGGCGAGGACACCCAGGGTAGGCACCACCAGGACCAGGAGCAGAGTCGGTACTCCAGCAGTGGCACCTGCGCATCAAACAGATAACAACACAATGTTGGTCTTACTTCAGCATTACTGGCACCGGGGTAGGGGGAACAGCCTTGGATGTGAGCAAGAATATGGGGTACGAAGGCTGGAAAAGTGGCGTACCTCAGCACAGCCCCTACCTGTGTGGATAACCTGAAATGGACAAAGAGATTTGCTACGGTACAGTGGAGGATGACTCGCTCTTTTGTTCTGCGAGAGCTGTTTAGGCAGTGTGTTTATACAAGCAGCAAGGCCATTCAGAACACACCGGTGTATTTTGATTTGGCCAGTCCAACAAGCCAGGAGGTTATACCGGGAGGCAAAAGGTCAAAATAAATATTTAAACATGTGAAAACAAAATTAATGGAGTCTTTGAAATGTGACGAAGCAAAGATACACCTTTGGAAATGTTAATGTTCATATGACCAGAAGTAATCCCAGAGATGTCGAAGAGCCTGGTCCGTTTGTTTACCTGACAGATTACGAAGTCCAGATGGCTGAATTCTAGCAGTGTGGCATTTACATCTGTTAAAGTCACCTGGGTCTTTCTTAAACAAATATTTTAAGACAAAAAATATTAATTGACAGCTTACAAACTTTGCATGACTCACTCTGGCAAACAGGCCTAAGAATTGCTATTAAGTTAAATGGCTGGTGTTGCCACGGTCCAGCTCCCTGTTGAGAAGCATCTATATGAGAAAATAACCCAGCCAAAGTGTGTCTGGCTGTCAGTCTTGGAGATGGGCCACAGGAGCTGGAGAATGGGCTATTCTTTCATCCCAGAGCAGGCTCGTCTAGGTCAGGACAATAGGTGTAGGTGGCCAGTGGGGGACCCAGCTAACTACTTATCTTGCTATTTAACACAGACTAAGGGCAGGAGTGCTTGCAACTGGTGGTTACAGTCCTGAGGAGCTGCTGGGACTGTTCCACTGGATGGCTCTCTAACAAATATTCCTCTGATGAGGAAAAACCGTACCAAAAAGATAACACATGAACCACGTGGCACAGATTTCAGCAGGCAGCCCTGTTTTACCTAAAAACAGGGACAATATGACAAATGTCAAGTATTCTTTCATAAAATTTGAAAGGAAACATTCACATTTTCTCATCAGACCTTTGCAAGGACAAGAAATCACATCATGTAGACCAGCACCATGCAGGCTCCTAGAAAGACAGATAACACCACAACGTCTCAGAATTTTCTGCATCCTTCAGGGTTGATAAAGAGCTTAATTCTTCACTTCTTGTCTATCTCAAACCTCCTGCTAATAAGGTGCTTTATTAAGTCAGCAAAACAAGATTCTGAGGGAGGAAAAAAATCCCTTTTGAAGTGAGAATTTGGCCAAATAAACATCTGTAAGTTACCTTTAAGTATTTATTTCTCACAGTATTTCCTACCCACAATAACAAAGTAGACATGAAACTGATTGATAAACCCCCCATTTTTTACAAAGTTTGCGGACTAAGTCCAAACCAGAAAACTCCAGACTCTTCTTTCCTCACAACTGGCTTATTATCATACTTCCTGACTAAATCCTGAGCACCATTACGATGAGAATAATCATGTCCCACTGGATCTACAATATAGTACATGTGTGTCGCTAGAGATAGCTGGTCTAAAGACACCTTTCATCTAAAAGCTCTCTCTCTCTAGAGAAGGTGCTCGAGGAGTGTGTGCTCTCCCCATCCCAGGAACAGAAGTACGCTAGGTATGCTTATGAGGTGACCAAATACCACACAAGAAGATGTGTCTGTAGGTGTTCGTATGGACATATGCACAGCTTTTCTCCTAGCAAATAAGTTAATGAAAAGGGGACCGTAAGCCACTAGCAAAAAGAAGGTTTACAGCTGGTGTTGAATAGTGAATTTAAATGCTACAAGGTCTGAAAGGCAGTGTCTCCTGACTCATGGATGAAGCTCTATGCAGACCCCATCAGGGATATATTCAGAAGACAGCCTCCAAGACAGAGACAACCATTTCCCCTCCTGTTTCTATCAGACAAGATGAAAACAAGGATTTTTACATAATCCTGGTTTCTCTATTGTCCCAATAGGGAGAAATTCCACAATATCTGCTAAGAAGCCAGAATTCCAGAGCTTTCCCCATAGAATATATTTTCAGTTTCAGCCATATTCCTTTCATTATCCCCTTCCTTCTAGGTCCACTATCCTACTCCTCCTGACTCCGGTCCTCATTCAAATCAAGTTTTTCTGGTGCTTCACTTTCTTCCCTGGCTCCCACACTAAACACCACCCTGTTTCTCTTGTTTCTGATGCCTCAAAACTATTCTCTGCTCCCATTCCCTACAGCTGCAGGGGTGCTTTCTGAAGTAAAGATTTCTTCCTAAGTCCTTTCTGATATCTGAGTACTTTTAGAAAACCAAAACAAGAGACCTACCAATGCTACATCAGCTCAATTCACCTGTAAAAAGTACATTTCTGTCAATAGTATGTTTTCCCACAGGAAGCAGTATACCCACCTCAGTGAAGGATAAAATTAAGAAAAATATTGGAATATTGCTTTTGTAAGTATCCATAAACAGAGGAGTTCTATGCTTAAGATGAACATGAATGTACGTTCGAATATATTCTTATAGGTAACAACTGCACATTTTGGCAACTGTGAAAGCATGGGAGAATATTTATCTGTACTTTTTAGTGATTTATCAGACACATTAATCTTCTCCGTAGTCTTTATTCCTAAATATCAAGGTAGTGGTTCTTGAAGAACAAATAATAGTCATAAAGAAAAAAATACCCAGATTTCGTATTTAAGAATATCCATAGAAAATGTATTCTTCCTTTGTCAGACCAGGATAATGCAGTTGGAAAGACACAACTAAACTCATATTTTGAACGCTTCTAATGGAAGAAAACATGAAAAAAAGTTTGCTGAGTGAAGTTGAATGATGAGCAAGTATACGGAAATTTTTATTTGCGTGTAACTATTCTACAAAGAGAAAGGAATAATAAATCTTCCCCCATGATGTTCTCGCTGGCTCCAGAATTAATAGTTAGCAATTCACCCTATTACAGCAGTTCCTTACAAGGTTTAGGCACTGTGGCAGACATGCGTATAAGAGCTTTATGCAGTGAAGCAAATCCTAACATCAGTGCATTAACACAACATTGGGACGACAAATGCAGATCAGAACGTCTCGTAATTTTTCTTGTTAGATTATTGACCCTCATGTCAGGAACAGTACTTTACTGCAAACACCATTCACCACTGCATGACAGCCAGTATGCTCCTGCAGCTCATGAATGGAAATTAATGTAAATTTTGCCTGAGTACAGATTACAAGATTTAATTCGGTGCAGTAATGCAATTGTGATCTGTCAGTTTTAACAATCTTTAAAAACTAGAGAAATGCCAGATAAACACTTAATAAGTGTGTACAAATAAACATATGGATGTAAATTAAAACAGAAGGATTATTAAGCTCCTTCTGAAGTCCATCCAGGTATGAGTTGGATATACTTAGCACCTAAATATTCACTCTGTCCTCAGTATTATAATCTCTCCTCTCAACCAGCATCCTGCATATCCACTGTGCATGCAATTGCAAAATACAGTCATTAAAGTCAAGGCCAAAACCAAATCAGTATCAAATGACCTAAATACTGCTCCAACACACCATATGTGGACTTCTGTCCTGGTCTGAGTTAGAACAGAATTAATTCAGTTGAGTGATTCTACTTTTCAGCTCAGTCTCTGCACTTTCTGAAGTTAATGACATATTTTTGCAGACAGTGTCTGCTTCAGGGAGTGATAGTACTTGATGTTTATAGTTACTGCCAGGGACTGGTGTGCAGAAAGGCTCTTGATTATTCTTGCTCCTGTGTAGACCAAGGTCACTGCTAAATCCTGGGTCCCACGGTGGGGGTGCAGTAAGTTACAGGCCACAGTCAGTAAGTGGACAGGGCAGGACAGGTGACCCTGAACTGACCAACAAGGTATTCCATCCCATAGACATCATATTCGGTATAAAGCTGAGGGATCACAAGGGTCAAGTCTCTCTTCTTTGTTTTGTTGTTAATATTTTCATTAATGCGGTTTTGGTTTACTTTTTCAACCCATAAGTCTCTTCCCCTTATTCCCTTGCTCTTCCCTCTGGGAA
>NW_010432013.1:27728-31934 GCF_000710305.1 Buceros rhinoceros silvestris
GAAAGGAGACAGGTTAATAGAGAGCAGCTGTCATTCATCTAGTGGCCGGCCCAGCCTTAACCTGTAACATCTTCAAACCAAGAGTCCTCATTTCTTTCAAATAAACAATGAAACACATACCTTAAATTTGGGGTTTTTTCCAACAGCCCCAAGCAAAAGTTGTGAAATCTTGCAGTATTCCCATGGAGGCCTTATTACTGTCTGCTGTAGAGTTCCTGCAGCTGATATTTTTGAGCCTAGGACTAAACTATCTACAGAAACGTATACTCAGTATGTATCTTAGCACTGAATACAATTTGTATGGGACACATGCCGTTAACCTTTTTTCCTGTCTCCAGTTCTCAGCAGCCTTGCTCACAAGTGGTTGTTTATCTGAGTAAATAAAGAGAACAGCTACTGGATGGGTTATCCTTCCGCACAAACTTTACATATCACAGGAACTCCTGGTAAAGTCCCACTAATCCACAGCTTTCTATTTGTACTTTAAATTCTGTGTTGCCATCTCACTCACAGAAAGTCTAGGATGAAATCTTTAATGCTTCTGAATAGAGATCCTAGATTTTACTGACATGTTGAACAGTATGCAACAGTCTTCCAATTACACTGAAAAGAAACAAAATCAATTTAACACCTAAATGAAACAAACATTAAACTTGTTCAGACTTTGACGTATTTCCCAAGCCTTTGTAACAATTTGTTATTAAAAATACATCATTATTTCCTTTAAATGCTTCTTATCTTTAAGACATGACATTTTTGGCCCTTTTCCTAACATCGGTATCTTTTTATACCAGATTGTAAAAAAAAAAAACTTAGAAGTTTAGAAATCTTACTTTCATCAGATCTGTGAACCAGGAAATTAGTTACTGGTCATCTGTGAAGCTGTCATATGCGACTAACTTCTTTTTTTCAGTGGGAAAGTGTTTGCCCTGCCAACATACACAAACTGCAGGCTATTCCTTGGCTAATCATGAGCTGATCTTGTTGTGGCAAAACTCTTTCTCTGCTTTTGTTTTCAGGATGTTCAAGAATTAGTTTGTATTAAATGACATCAGTTTTCTTAGTTTCCAGGTACTGAACATCAAGGAGGATGTCTACATGACTGTTCTAGTTTGAGAAGGAGTGTGTTTTTAAAGTGAGTGTCTCAGCCATCCCCTCTATTGGGGTTTACTTCGCCTTGTGGAGCTGTCTTGGACACCCTGTGCCAGATTGGATTAGAGTAGTGCAAAGTAAAACCTGACATGACCATACAGTGTGGAGCTGGCTCCTCAACAGCACTGTTTCTCTCTGCAGATCCACTCCTCTTCGTGCTGCACAAATTGGTCAGGCAGATGCAGACTGGCTACCTGAATGGTATAGTCACTGCAACACAATTTTTTATGATACAAGTAATCATACATTTATTAAGAGTAAGGAAAAGAAGAATTTTTCTTACCAGGACTGTTATTTTATATAATTCATAAAGGATTTAAATTTGTAATGTAAATTTTGTAACTCACTAAAAAATGAGTCAGCCTTTATGTCTGCTTTGCAAAATAATTTATTTTTTTTCTGAAAGAATAGCCAAACACCTACCCATTTTCCTGTAAATAATATTCTCCTTTTGGTTCAGGATCCAAGGACCTATCTTCCATCTGGGCCGTCTGGTTTTATAACTCTACTTTTTTCTTTAAGAAAGGTAAATGCAAAGTATTAACATATTCTGTTTCTGCTTGCTTCTAACTAAGCTTGTCCACTTCTCTGGGAAAAAATCAGGCCACCTGAAAAAAACAAAGGGGATGTTTTCCTGCTCTGTTTGTTAGTTTCTTTAGCATCTGTAAAGCTGCATTAATATTTGTTTTCTGATTTTTTTCATATTTATCGAGGTAGAACACAAAAGCAGGAAGGGAGGGTAGTATCTTCAGGTTAAACTAAACTGCGTAAAAGAAGTAGGAGGGTTTGGCTTCTGAAAAGAAATTCCGCTTGTCCCAGACGGAAATAGTCTTTATGAAAGACTACTGCAAAAGAAATAAGTAGTATCAGCCGACATGATTTAAATTCTGCTATCCCTGTTCACGGTAAATGGAAAATAACTGAACTAATTAGAATATACTTATCTTGCATCACTGGCACCATTACTAAGTCATGGGTCCAACTTTCCCTTGTCTAGGAATACCTTTGTTTGGGTACAACGAAATTTTCCTCTTGCCTGTGCCATAAACCTTTCATGAAAGGTGCTATGGAGTAATTTATAACACCGTGAATTACTGTTTTGGAGCACAGTAGACGTATAGGATGGAAATAATGCTGTCTGTGTTATCTGCCCATGCTCTGTGCTGTGTTAAGGTTTGCTGTGCATCTGTGGGACAGCTTTATTATAAGAAAAAGAGAGAGAACATAAAAAACATATTTGAAGTGCTGCTGATGGTCTGGGTGGTTTCTCCATTCCATGGTGTTAAGTCTGTCTGCTCCTAATTGAAAATCTGTATGCCAGAGCCAAAGAAACGTTTTGTTTGGTTCCGGCAATGTCACCTGGCCTGTGGGCAATGTCAGCTGGGGCTACTTAAGTGTCAATAAACGCAGATTAATACCCAGATCCCTCTTCCCCTTCACATATATTAATGATCCTTACAGATTCTTTAGCATGAAGAGTTAAGCAGAAGACCAGAGGTAATATTTGTAAAATGTTCTCCTTTATAGCAGTATACTTAAATAATAGCAAGAACAACTGTGGAGGTCCTCCTCTGACCTAGGCAACAGTTGTAGTTGTAATTCACACAAATTTTGTGAGTTTCAGGATCATTTATATGACCTAAAGAATTGTCATACCTCTCAGCATCTGCCCTGTCTCTCCAGTTGTGAGCAGTCACTCTAGACAAATTGGTTCACCAGCAGCACCAGGAGTACTGCCAGGCCAAGAAAGGCTGAATCATGTGCTCAGCTAGGATGAAGTGTTCACTGCTGGAAACTGCCTGCTGAAGCAGCAGGAGGAGCTTGGAGTGAGTTTTGGTAGCTGGCCCCTATAGAAAAGCTTATTTGTGATTACACTGATTGTCTGGTGTGGAGAAACATTTGGCTGTGAAAGTTCCCACAAAAATGTAATCTGCATTGCCTCAGAAATTATGCTTGATTGTCATTCAGAAGACTTCGATCATCCTCTGACAGAGTCACTGACAGGATTTTCATCAAAAAGTGCTAATTTTTTGGAAAAAATGTGAGGCCAGAAGAGAAAGTTTCATTGTAACCCTGTAAAGAAGAAGAAAAAAGACACATCTTATTTGACCAGCTGGCATGTCTGAGGATTTCTGAGTGAGAAATCTACTCCTCCTTGTTCAAGAAAATAGGGATTGTGAATGTTTTTTACAAATATATTCACCCTAAGTATACACCAGATGTGGCACTCCTTTTCACTTGCAAATAGTCCGCTTTTAAACAACTACACGGTACAATGGGCAAACAAGTAAAAACTCTTCAGGTAAAAAATGGTGGTGAATTAATGGGAAAAATACTACTACTGGAATTTCTGTGTTCTTGGGAACAAAAGTGGCATGTATAAATACTGAAGTACATCAAATGCCTGTCTTAAAAATCTTCACCTTTCAGCCTGGAAGCTGGCTCACACATTAGAAGATGAAGAAGTATGTGCTCACAAGGGCATTCTATAAGAGCAGAAGCACCCAGACTCCACAGGTGGGATGACAATGCTTGCTTCACGGCAGGGAGAGGCCACTGTCCCTCCACAGCATGATACAAGACTTGCACAGCCTGTAGAGTACAGAGCAGGGCTCATCCTCATGACACTGGGCATGTGCTATACAGCCTTTTTGTACAAGTAAGCCCCATCACTGTGTTGAGAAAGAGGGAGGTAAAGCAGAAGGCAGGCAGTGCTGCCAGAACACAGCCTCCCTGCCTCTGCGCCTCGAGTGCAGCAGCACAGCAAGCAAGGAACGTTGGGAGCAGGAATCACCCAAGGCTGAGGAGCAACATGGTGAATATGCAGCTGATGCGACTAGTGGACTGAGAAGCAGTAAAGAAAATAAGTTAGATCAACAGGCCATCTCAGCTTGAATTTGGCCTTCCTGTTCAGCAAGGCAGAAACAATCTTAAATTGGGCATGAAAGTTACTGCAGAAAGAAAGAAAGCAAACAGCTGGCCTGGCATGTGCTTCCCTGGAGCAAACTAATGTAATTTTTACTGATAAGGATATACTTCAGTGAATAGGGTCCT
>NW_010432013.1:32049-35076 GCF_000710305.1 Buceros rhinoceros silvestris
TGAACCAGAAAGGTCAATACAATTTTCCAAGGTGGCTGGATAGCAGGATCTCTGGCAAAACCAGAGGAATAAGCAAGATAAAGTGTCCTAGAGGGTTGCATAGGCTGCAGAAACCTATGCAGCCCTCTGTACTAATAGAGAATATAGAGAGAGAAAAGGTACTTTGCTTAATACAGAACCTTTACTGGGAATGCTCCAATTTGCCCAGTTCCAAACAAAGGTAAAATAACAGGAGAAACAGATGAAGATAGAAACTAGTGAGAACAGGAAAAAAAAAAAAAAAAAACCAAAAAACCAAGAGCAGGGGGTTAGTGTAGAAGTTGTTTCTACTTTGATGCATTTGTTGGCAACTCCACTCACTTTCTAACAAAGTAATTTTTGGATTGTGAGAACTTTGTAGGTACATGCAGAAAAGGCTGTGATTAGTACTGCATCCCCCTCCAGCTGAGCACATAATTTTACATTTTAGTGCCCTGATACAGAATTACTGACAGCCATTGTAACTGATCGCGAACGCTTACTTTAAAACCAGATAAAGCTTTTTACCTTCATACTGTGCAATGTCAGAAAAAGACTTGAAACAACCTATCGTTGAGTTCTGTTATTATAGAAGGTAATAACTTAGAAATTCGTGAAATACTTGTTTTAAGGAGAGACAAAAATCTTCTCATGTGGAACTAAAAGAGGGAAACATTTTTTTACAGATAATATCTAAATGAGCCAGCAGTGCCTAAACCTGCTTTTAACAGGTGCTCATCTGTTCAAATGAGTGACTGATGTTGCCACATTCAATTCTACATTTCACTTACTTCTGCTCAGCAGTATTAGAAAATAAATCTGAGTTACAGAGTTTAAGCACAGAAAGGATCATTATATCTCTTAATGTATATCCTATATCATCTAAATATTGCCTCACAGACAATAGAGTTTAAGTAACCTTTTACTTTGTTTCCTCCTGTACTGAGCCCAGGAAGATGGATATTTCTAAAACACAGCTTCTAAAAATGGCTCTCAGCCTTGACTTAGAAACATCAGGAGCTGAAAAGCAAAAACATTAAGCAGATTTTCACGCTTCTGAAAAAGAAATTTTCAAATTGATCTTCTGTTAGAATTTCTCTCCTAATAAAGTTCTTACTTCAGTCATGCTATAGCTAGAGCCACAACTACCAAATTTGATACTCGGAAACTTTCGCATGAACTTAGATGAAGGATCCTTCTCACATTTCCTGCTTAGACAGAAGCAATACTCCTCCTTCCCACCGGCTTAATGTAGCTGTGTTGAAGGCACTTAAGACAGACCAGGTAGCGCTCTTCCAGTGCCTGCTTCTACAATCTGTTGCCAACTCTCTGTCTCTTGCTTCTATGAACAGGCTTTGGAATACAGTAAGATACATGTCACTAATCTTTAAAGGCAAGAACATTTTGAAATGTTCAAGTATTCTGAAAAGAGCACAGAGCATTTCAGTATATAATACAGATAAATATATCTAAATTAGTCTATATATCTTTAATATATCTAAATCTGTCTATATATATATATACAAAGAGGGCAAAAATGCAAGTATTTGGTATGGTCACCGGCACTTGAAAGTTGAAGTTAGCAAATACGTGATTTTATCTATTCTTTATATCTGTAGCAACAAATAAATCTCTTTATACATGAATTCAAACCTGCCAAATAACGACAGTACAATCTGTACTTCTAATGAAACTTTTATCATTTAACGTACTGTCAGTGGATCTGAAGTTTGGAAGTTACACAGTTTGCAGGAGCACAAAATGCCTGGTTGTACCTGGTTATACCTCTGGGGCTTAGACAGCCAGTGTGACCCGCCACTCACATCAGGACTGTTGTCAACACTGGATGTCATCAGCCACAGCTCTGCCTAGCTGAGTCACAGAAATCTCAAGATGAAAATTGCATAGTGTCTCTGGGTAACCTGCTCCAGTGCTGCACTACCCTCTGGGTGAAGTTTTTCCTAACACCCAGCCTGAACCTCCTAAATTGCAATTTCTGGCCACTGCCTTATATTGTATCATCTGCCATTACCAAGGTTTGGGATTCATCATCTTTGTAACTGCTCTGTATACAGTTGTGTGCTTCTGTTAGATTGCCCCTCTCCACCACGCTGAACCTTGGTGTTTACTAAAGGAACTACACTCTGTGATTCCTCCTTAATACTAAAGAGCTGTGCACCTTCCTTACTACCAAAGAGTGCTGCTTAAGTCCCTCAGATTTTATCACAGAAAAAAATGAAAAACTATCACTGCTGCTTTTGTCAGAGAATCACTGGGTTTTGTTCTCTTAATAGAGAGGTTTCATCAAAAGGTCTGATGTCTAACATCAGCAGATGTCTAACCTAGGTCTTCTGAATCACTCTGCTAAGAGGAAAAGGAGTCTGGCTAGGTCAGCTGTGTAAAACTGAGAGGTCAGAGTACGTCACCACTCCAAGGCACCCATAAAAGTTTGGACAGGTTGTTAACCGATGGACTGAAAAATGCCACAAGGATTTGAATAAGGCAGTTCCACGTCTTGGTACTGAAAATTAAAACACGTAAGAATTGTCACGACTAGAAGATATTCCCTCCTTCATTCCTTCACGCCTGTGATCATGTCTGCAATCCTGATTAGATTAAGGAGAAAAAAATTAATGAGATGTGTCTTCCAAAGAATATTTTAAATCATTTAAAGCACTACTTGGCTGGCTTTGATTTCTCAAAGCAATTAAAAATATTGTATAAATATAGTTCAGTAGTTAATGTCCTACCAAGAACTGAAAGCAGAATATGCATTTGTATTAAATTAAATCATTATACATCAAAGGGATTACACTATTAAAGTAGAATACTAATCTTGGCATTCACTCTATGAGCTATGTGAATTTTTTCTGCAATATTTTTTGCTCTGATGCTGCATTTAAGCATAAGAGTTAAATAACGATCTCTTGGATTTTCTTCCCATCTTATTCTAACAGTAGAGTACAATGAATACAAAATACAAAGCATTTTGTTTTATAAAAGGGAAAG
>NW_010432013.1:35164-35979 GCF_000710305.1 Buceros rhinoceros silvestris
AAAGAGTATAATGTTCCTCTGTTGGTGTAATAATAAAACACGTGAAAGTACCTGTATGACGCATCTCAATGACAGGATAAAGTAATGGTGAAGTATAGTTCAGCCAAACTGAATTTGAATGTCAGACCTTTAATTCACGGAGGAATTGATGGTCCTACTGAAATAGTGGAAACCAAAAGCTTTCAGAATTTTTAAAAATGTTATTTCTGACTGCATAGTGAAGCAAAATTTACTTGTCTTCTTTTCATTAAGCATTTTAAAAGTCTGTAATTTTTTATTTTTTGGTGGGCAAAATCCAAACTGCTGAAAACAATAAAGAAAGTATTTCAGGGTTTTCAGAAGAACTAATCCTTTGCCCATCAACTAAATATTATTTATGCACTTCATAGTACTCTTTCCTGAAGCTGGGAGTAGAGTGTCAGCTTTATTAAGTCGGACCAAAGGCTTATCTTGTTTAGGACACTGACTCCAACAATGGTCTTTAACAGGTGCAGTAGAAAGGAAAAAAAAATATCATGGCAGCAGAATATAACTTTCCTCTTACATTCTTTCCCACTTGTGCCAAAGTAACGCCTGAGCTTCCGTCCAGTTAGCTCCTGAGTCAAAGGCTGAATACAGGACACAGTTTTAAATAAGGGCCGATAGACCAAGCCTCTGTTTATAACTTTGTCCTGCACAACATCCTGTAGCAGGAAGTTCCAAATTTAATTTTGTGCCATGCAAAAGAGTATTACTTTGATAGTTTGCTGCTGCCTGCTAATTTTACTGAGCATTGTCATTCTTATAACGTGAAGAAAAGTGAGTAAGCTTTCCCT
>NW_010432013.1:36085-56414 GCF_000710305.1 Buceros rhinoceros silvestris
CTTCCTATTGTTCATGACTACCTTACTAGCCACCTTTACTGTAGCTGAAGAACCTTTGTCTCTCTCGCACAACTCATCCAGAATTCACTCCACAGCTGTGTTACCCTCATTGATTTTCCCTATACTTTTACAGTATCTTCCTTTAGCATCTTCAGTATCTTAATTTTCTGAGTATAGTTCTGAGATCCAACAAGAATATAGATTTTCATTGACAGTCACACCTTCCTATAGCATTCTTGCAAGCTTGAGGATGGCCAGCAAAATCTCCATCACGTAATAAGTTAAAACATGTAACAAGGGGCAGAAGTTTCCACAGATTTCTTTCTTGCTAATGTTTAAAGGTACTGCAGAGTTCTCATGCCTTCATGTGGTTGATTCACCATCCCTGGAGGTATTTAGAAGACATGTAGATGTAGTGCTTAGTGAGATGGTTTACGGGTGGACTTGGCAGTGCTGGGTTAACATTTGGACTCAATGATCTTAAAGGTCTTTTCTAACCTAAATAATTCTATTCTATGATTCTCTGTGACCATGAAATAGCTGTCAGTGGGGATTTTGCAGGCAGTTCCCAGGCATGGCATGTGGTAACTCAGACTGAAGATGAAAGCAGGAGTAAGTTACACAGTCCTTTTCAAGACAGTGGCCACTTTTTTCTGTTTTCTGATGTATAGCAACTATGGATTCCTGTGTTGTCAGCATTTTCTGATAATGAGTAACCTATCCTGCTCTTGTTTTGTGTTTTGTTCTCTCAAACCTATGTTGTGTTCTAAACCCATGTACACACACATCTAATTTCTAGCTCTACAGCCTGTCAACCATGGCACAGCTTAGTTGCGAGCCTTATGGCTAAAAAGGAAATTTTGTTGTATTGACACTTCGTGTGTATCCAGGCTATCCCACATAAATAAACATAAATGACAAGATAAACAGCATTGGAGTTACCATGGGATAATGCAGACTAAGAAAATGTAACTAGATGTGACAACATTTCTGCAGTCCATCCTACTATTGGGTTTAAATACAAGAAAAAAGAGAGGAAATTGCGATTAAGGAGAATAAGGCCTTTCGGGAAAATGCTTGTTCTAGCACTGAATATGTTGTAATGCATGGAATTGTCAAACCTTAATTGTTAAAGTAAGGCTTGGAAGGAGGCAGTACCAATAAATTAGAACTCTGATAAGATGAAATGAGATGATGAAGGAAATCAAGAGAAATACCAGAGAAGCGAGTATGTTGTTTTAGACAGATTTAGGTAAGAGCTTAGGGGCTACTCTGAGTACTACTTATTTTTCTAGCCATGAGAATGCAATTCTAGCAAATGCATTGTGAAGATGTACTGTTCTTTTAGAGGAGAGTTCTTTTGGAAATGTATTTTTAGTTTAGTAGAAGGTCTTTTCTACATTCTTATCACAGATGCATAATAGGTTCCAAGATCAGTAACAGAGGACTGTTTTCATTAGCATTCCTTGTGATTTTTACCCATGTTCTCCTCTTTTCTCATAACCACCTTTGCAACAGATTAACATTTTCAATTTATGATCAAAAGATTTTGATTATACCACATTAAAAGTGAATGATCTCCTGATTCACTTGATACTAATATATGCAATAAATACTAATGTCCCCTTTAAATAATAATAATAATAATAAAAAGAAATTAGAAGATAAAATAATTAAAATGTTTGTATGAGTTTGCATTTTCCTTTGAAAAAGCTATGCTTCAAAGTAAATACTACTTCAGGATTCTAAAACATGCCTCTAGCAAATGGAATTTATATTTGTATATATGTGTGCAGTGAAGACAGAGAAGCTGTAATTTTGTTCTCTTGCTATAAGCATATACAAAACATAAATTCTCCATGTCACTATTTACACTGGGACATTAACCTGATTTCATATTTGAAGGTGAAGGTGCCTGATATCCTCCTTTTTTCCCAAGATTTTCCCAAATCAGAAGTTACCTTCCCCTCTCCCCCATCCAGTCTGAAGTTTTAAAATTTGAGCTCTTGATTCTATTTTTCTTTACTCTGGTATAAAGTAATTGCACTGAGGTCAGTGCAGTTACACAAGCGAAGTGAGACAAGAACCAAGTGCCACAGGATCTTAGTTCCTACAAACTGCAAGACTGCTTTGATTGATTACTTTTATATTAGCATTATGACAAAGCACTACAATCCAAAAAGCATGCAAGAGACCAAAAAAAAAAAACCTGTCAGCTTTTAATATATTTCAAAGAAAAGAGATAAGTCTATTATTAGCCATTGAAATGGACTTATTTGGTTAAACAAGTAGTCCCAGCCTTCAGCTCGTTGTGGTATCTCAAGAATTATCATTAAATTGTTTAGCTTATTAATTTACTATAAGGAATTTCAGAAATATCCCCAAGCCCTTAACTGTACCACAGGCACAGGCCACTAAAATAAACCAGTTCATGACCATATTTCACACTGATTATAGCTCTATGCTGAAATACAGCTCAGCATATATACAACGAGTCATTTTATGATAAGCACTTGTATTTCAAGATGTTTACTAAAAAAGAAATACACATGAGATGGCTGTGTTTGGTAAACTTCCTTTCTATCATCCTCAGCTGAAAGAGTGCATGCTGTAGGAAGCTCATCAGTCGTATGAGAACAAAGCTGCAGCAGGACGTTTGCCTCCCTCTTCAGTGTGTGACTGGGTTTGCTGTCAGAAGGAAGAGGATGAGAAAAACATAAAATAAAGTTTCTCCCTTAGACAAGGGGTTGGACTAGAAATAATGTATTTCTAGGTTTTTTTTACATTTGACTTTCAAATGTATTTTTGTTAGTTAAAATGAGCTGTGTTTTTACTATCTAAGTTAAGACCTCAGGACCAGTTAAGGTTCCTGAACTAGACGATCTTGCATTTAAACCTAATTCAGACCTAATTCAGCAGGTGCTAAGAATTGTTCAGAGTACAACTACAACAGGCTGACAACACAGTAGCCTAGCACAGCAACCACACAAATAAAAGAAATGCTTTTGGTTTGCAAAAGGGTGCGATTCATCCATCTGAAACACATGACAAAAGATTTCTTCTGGTGTCCTGTCTGGCCTCCAGCTTGCTGATCCAGAAGACCTCAGGTCCTTCATAGATCACATCATGCTTGCCAGCATTATGTGGATGTCCCTGGTAGTCTGGGGCACCTCAAAGCTAAAGGCTTTGTTTAAGCTTCTGAATTACATCCTAGATGGCAATTGATTATAATGGGAGTTTAGACACCTAACTCAGGTGTATTATGTGGATTACTCTGGATACCCAGTGAAGAGCAGGAAAACACCAGTCTGGAAGAGGTGTAGGTTTTCTAGACATTCCTCTCTTCAGTGCAGCCTTCCAGTTAGCTTAAAATCTGCTCATCCCTGGTCAGCATTCAGGTTATCTTGAACCTCTGCCTTAGTTGCTAAATTCTCTGCTTCACTTACGCAGGAATTTAAACCGGTTTGTGAACTCTGGTCTCAGTTGCTGAAAGGTCAAGTAAGGCAATGGTCTTCTCTGAATTTGGTAAGATGCCTTATGTTTTGCCTTAGCTATTGTTTACATCTCCCTGTAAACATGTAGGTTCCATTTTGGCCAGTAGACCACCAAAACACACATTCCTATGAAACTAGATTTTCTCTTATTTACAAGTCTCTGAGAAAAATCATTACTTAAAAGCTTCTCACCACTCTTATCACTAGTTTGAGGCAATTATTCTAAACCCTATCACACTACTAGAAAATTTCCTTAAGAATAATTTGCCCTGTGGAGGTGTTAAAACTGAAATGCTTGCCCAGTTCTCTGTATACTGTGTATTCCAAAGAGATCACCCTGCCTTTCGTCTTCTTTTTGATCTCCTTTCCTAAACTGAGTCCAGGGAATGGTGCCTTTACCTAGGTCACCAAAGGCACAGTCTGTTTAGCTGCAGCATGGTAGAAGTTGCAGCTGAAAACTTGTCAGCAGTGTGGAAGACAGAGCAATACAAAACTCTACAAAGTAGACTTGGTAGAGTGCTAACTCTCCCAAAGGTGCTAATGCTGTACGGGCATGCTGGGGCAGGTCTTACTGGCAAGACTGAGAAGCTTGGGCTCAACATTGTACTGACATGATGGATCTGATTCCAGTCTGGAAAGTAATCTATCTGCTGCTACCTAATGGGTCCGCACTGATGATAGTGTATGCAGGACACAAAAATGACCTAAGACATGTCCTAAAGACAACAAGTTCTTCAGTTTCTTTGCAGCTTATAAAACATATTGAAAGCGATTTCCTCCAGAGTATGATAATGCAGCACAATGTATCACAGTTTTTGTAAAGTAGTTTACTTAGTACCCCAGGACATTCTCATAAAAAATGGTCACACAATTAACAGAGTGTATGATAACTGGATTAAGAATTCAGTCACTAGCTGATTCTGAAACACAATTATTGAAGAATGGTCATGAAATTTCTAGTGTAATTCCACAGTGAAGAGCAGTAGACTGAGTGCAATCCAAACATTTTCATTGAAAACAGAAGTAAACCTGTAAGGAACTGTGTACATGAACCAAGATGGCAAAGCAGTAAAGAGTGATGGCAACAACACGTTAGTACAGAAATCCAGACAGCCTGGGAACTTAGGCCATTCAAACCAGCTGAGCTTTGTCATGGTTACATGCAAAATTATACTCCAAGGAGAAAAGAGACAAGCCACACAGATCAGGATGGGACTCTGTATCCTGCAAAGCAAGATTCCAGGAAGGATTTAGAGGTGGTGTTGGACAAACAAGATGAACACCATTTTATATCCTAGTACAAGGAAATAAATGGGTAATGAAAGACCTTCATGAACAATGCTGGGAGTAGTAGGTGTAGGGAGGTGAGACTATCTCCACAGACAGCAGACTTGAAACAATGCATATAAACATAGTGTCTGCAGTCCTAAAGGAATTCTCAGAAGCTGGAATGGTAAAAAGAAGAGAAGTTGAAATTATTTAAGCCCTGAAGAAAATATTATCTCGGAGAAATTCAAGGTGCTCGTTCTGTTTAGCGTTTGACCAGTCACTTGACTGATATATATACATTTCTTAACGGGGAGAACATATCAGGCACAAAACCTCTTTAATCTAGACAAAAGCTATAAAAGAAAACAATAGCCAGACCCCCAAACTAGATAAATAGAGATAAAAGGCAAAAAAATTTCAACAGTGTGAGTGATTAATCATCAGAACAAAGTGTCCAGCAAATGATAGATTCTCCACCTCTAGATTCTGTTTGATCAAGAGTGAAACAGATGCTTCAAATGGGGTGATACCCATGAGTTGACATTGAGTGATATAAAATGTACATATTATTGAAACCCAGAAGATAGGAGGTCCACTTCTTTAGGAATGGGCAGGTTCTCTCACAGTACACAGATAACAGCATAGGTATTGCTTTTTTTAAAAGACAGTAACGTTTGCACCGTGTGACAAGAATATTGTGAATGATTAATCCATACTAATACCGAAGTTCATTTTTTAATTAAAAAGACAAGAATACAATGCAAGTGTTTAAATCATAACATTGCAAAGACATTATCCAAGTCCTTGACGTCTATTCATATGTTCTATTTCTTACACTGTGTGCTAAGGCACTACTTAAATTACAAAACTTACAGGGCGGAGACGTGCAGACCATGTCTGAGCTCGTATTTATAGAGGCAACACTGAGCAGAAGCTGAATCAGCCTGAGCCATGCTCCTTTCCCCTCTTTACCAATCGTCCAGACCACTCTAAAGTTGAGTGTGTTGCACTTCTCATTGCTTATTTATCCCTTTGTGTCACAGCTCCCCTCCTCCCTGAAAACTGAAACTTCCCTAGCAAGTTATCTGTGGATCACTGTGGACCACTCACTTTTCTCACGTACTTTCCTCTTAGTAGCAATTGGCAAAGGAATGAGATACAGAGGCAACAGGTACTAGGAACTATAGGATTATTGCAAGTTGACATCTTGAGCCTGAAGTCTGCATTATATGGTTATGCCTGTAGGACACTACTAGAAGCGGCAGCCTACCTGTGGGCACCAGTAGAAACAGTCTGATGTTTGGAAGACTGGAAGTACTTCCAGGATTGATCTGGACTGCTGCTCAAGTGTCCTGTGTGCATTATGAGTCTTCAGAAGTATTTTAAGATGAACTCGAATCCTCAGTGGTGTCACTGCCGAAGAGCTAACTCTCAAATTTTGGGCAGGAATAGTGTGCCCACCTCCAGCTAGTGTGCAAGAATCCAAGATTTGTAAGGAGTGTGGGAAAGAAGGGAAGTTATTTGCTCACCTGAAATTTTTATTTGAGCTACTTCTCCATCTCCTCCTTCACTGTGTGCTCGGACCTCAACAACATATTCACCATCACTGGGGACTGGGACCTCTATTGTGTGCTTTCCAGTTGAAAACAACTTGCCTTCATGTTGTCCATCTGGTCTATAAAGTATCTAGAAAAGTCATAGTAAAAATAGTTATAGAAATGCTACATTTCCAAGAAAACACAGTTACATATGTACAGTGTGTCAGTGAGAAAGTATTAGGTTTTTATTTCTATATGAAGCCTATATATATATATACACACACACTTAATGGCTGATGCTAGTTTTTTCCATTTTTACACAGGGTGAATCTACAGAGAATATTTCCTCATTGTTTTCTCTGTTACAAAATTATGTCACCTTTTGAAAAATCATTTCAGCCCTTACATTTGAAATAAGTAAGTAAATGATGCAGGATAATAATGCAGGGTAGCAAAACGCATCAAATAACTATCTGAGAACTCAGCTGGGTTTTCTGACATAAAATTGATTACCATTTTCTTAAACGAAACAATTACTAATTTTATTATTAACTCTCAATGATGTTAAACTATTGCAAATGCAATGGTATACATATGTCTTGTGGGACCTTTAGAATAGATCCCCACCCCTTCTGGAATCATCTCTGTGAAACAGTTCAACTCCTCAAGCACAATTTGTACGCATAGAACATGATACTAATTTTCTTACTGCCAAGCAAGCAGTAGTTAAATAGGAATTAATTTCTGAAGCTTTCTATATGCCCTATAGTTAATATATACACTTGCTCTAGTTATACAGTAATTGCATCTAACGAGGTTAAATGTCCCTTCCCCTCCTCTACCTTCCCAGACTTTAAAGAACTTGTGTTCCAGGAACTGTAGCTCCCGTGGAGATGGAAAAGGAAAGGTGGACCAATGAATACTGGTATAAGGAAAAACTATTAAAGTGTACAGTTTTTTGAAGTATTATTTTTAGCCAACAGGTAATAAATGTCATCATATGGGAAATCAGGTTGCAGCAGTCACAGATCTAAACTTAACCACAATATGGCTTACTACCCAAATGAATTTCAGTGTCCCAACATTTTCTCATCATACTGACTAAGCCCACTGGCTTTGCCCTGAGCCTACTGGATGTCTGTGATCTCTGAGCATAATGCCTTCATCTTCAGCATGGAACAATGTTTAAGTCTGATTAGGTACAAAAATTCAACGCTGTCTATAAAAAGCACTTCATGTAGCATACACAAAGTTAAAAAAATATTTTCATATATCATACTTTGTATCCTTCAACCGCAGACTCATTTGACATTGCCTTCACATGATCCCAGGTGATGATGTACCTTGAACCAGATCTTACAGAACTGATAATTCTTGGACGTTGGCTTGGAGCTGAAAGGCAACGTATGTATAATATGCACATAAATGAGATTTCATAAACGTTCAATGAGATTTTTACTATGACATGTAAAAAAAGGGAAATAGGCTGATCTTTATACGATTAAGGGATAGTCTCCTTCCTGGAACAAACTGCAACAGCTCCATCCAGGCAATTCTGGAAGGCTTGTGCAGTGGTTGCTTTGTGGGTTTGCATTTCTGTGCTGCCAGAATGGAAGTGGCCTACATGACCATTTACTATGTTGTTGACCTTATGTGTTTGCTGGCAGGCAACCATGGTCAGAACCTCCCAAAAATGTGGTTTAAGTCATATTTATTCATTGAGATTAAATATTTAATTAACCATATAAAGGCATTTTGACAGCATTTAACTCAGCAGAAATCAGAATACCCCACTACAGAGACCATTAGTTATATTTCACAAAATAAGCTTATAAAATGGAGGTTTATTCAACACAAATGAACCCTGCAGGTGTAACTTGCACAACACACTATTTACTGACAGAAACCCTCAAAGTAGTTGTACATATTTTTAGCCCATATAGATGTGTTTTAAATATACAAGAGGTATTATTCAGCATATGTTAGTGCTAGGTATCATCATTAAGTGAGGAATTATATTCAGAAACCTATTATGGCATGTGAATTCAAGGGTGTGATTCAGATCATCCACTTTTCAAGGCTGCCTGGTCCTGGCTCCCCTTACTGTTAATGAAAAAGGCAATTTGTCACATTTTAATAGTTGGAATACAATCCTTCTTGATATTGATTAAAAAGAAAGACAACATATAGCTGCCTAAGAGCTGGTCTGAATTGTTCATCATTTGGAATATCACACCCAGCTTTGGACCTCCCAGTACTAGAAAGACACTGGTAATCTGCAGTGAGTTCGGAAGAGGGCCACCGACCTGGAGCACTTGCCCTGAGAAAGCGAGGGTAAGACAGCTCAGCTTGTTCACCCTGGAGAAGAGACTGCTTTGGAGGGGACCTGGAAAAACGCTGTCTGTTCTTACACGGATTTTACCAAGAAGAGGGATACAGGCTCTTCAAAGTGGTATGGCAGGAGGATGAGTGACAAAAGGCACAAATTTGATCAAAAGAGGCTCAGGCTAGATGCTCAGAAAAAGTCAGGCAGGTTTCCCAGAGAGGTTGTGCAGTCTCTAACCCCAGAGGTTTTCTGGATCCAGCTGGATAAAGCCCTGAACAACCTGATCTGAGCTTGTAGCTGACCCTCCTATGAGCCTATAATCTTAGTCTCTACCACCTTTTCTAAGATATCCACAGTGTACATGGCAACAAAAGGGAGGACAGAGAGCCTCACAGAAATTTTCAGACAAAGAAGCAATACCACATAAAAGGAGAACATTGGGTATATGAGTGAGAAGCCACACATAAAAACATGATGGACATGATGCATCATGCAATAATGAAATAAAGGACATTATGTTTAACCTAATGCTCCATTTACTTACGTGCTTTCCTAGTAATGACATCAACGGTGCTACTGGGAGGTCCATAGCCTGCACTATTGAAGGCAGAAACATCTACATGGTAACGAGTATTAGGCTTCAGGTTTTCCAGTTTGGTTGAATATTCTTGATTGCTCACTTGTACACGCTGTGCAGCTGCTTCTTTATCGTGAACAGCCCAGTAACGAATCTGTAAGCAAGCAAATTGGAGGATTAAATTTAACATATTTAGTCATAAAGAAAATTTATCAAAAATTACATATGCTGGGTGTTTCTATACTACATACTCCAGGTAATAAGTGAGCTAAAAGAAATCTAACAACAATAGCATGGAATTCATTCTACAGGCTGTGAGTTTAATGAAGAATACAGACACAAAGAAATAAAAACAAATTCAGATTTTATTATGAAACCTTTTCTCACAGTGGTTTAACTTGGTTCTCAGCTAAGTCATTAGAAGGCTGATGGATAATGCCTTCAGAGAATAAGACTATTTTCTTCTTGCTGTTTTGTTTGAGAATATTTAGTCTGAACTTCAATATTATTTTGCTGTGCTACAGTATAGACTAAATTGATAATGTTTTCACAGTATTTTGTTTAAAATGTCTCACAAATTTAATCCTTTCGCACTTTTGTCTATGGACTTAAACTATGGGAAAAGCATCAATGTAAGCTTGTAATATCTTAAAATCCAAAGTCAATTAACTGTACATTGAAATTCTGTGAGGTTTTTTTTTCCCAAGAAATTGTTCCATTCCACTTTTAATTCATTACGCATTACAAAGCACCAGTTTAAAAGAGAGAAATTCCTATGGAGCAATGCCATTCCATAGGGTCAGTCACACAGGGTTCTCTTCTACACGGCTTTGTAAGATGCAGACTAGAGTAAAACACTGTCAGTCTCTGGGTTTTGTCTGGTTTATAACCATTTGCATAAGACTAAATTGCTGCACTAACCTGAAAGAGTGGAAAGTCCTGCCCATTACATTTTGGGTTTGAGTATTTTCTGCTTGGCCTCTGTCTGGCTCCTGCCTGTCTTCATAATGATTTTGGGGTATGCTACATGAGGACCTTTTAAAATTTTTCAGCATGAGGTTAATGTTGATGGTCATTTCAGGCTCTGGGAAAAATCTTGCTTTCTAAGATCTGACTGGTATCATCAGGTATCCTGTTATTTTATCTTTTAAATAGCAACCACTTTAATCATCTGCTGACATTAGTTTTTCTTGGGAATTTCATTTAAGGAATAGATCAGAAGAGCAGACAGCTTGTCAAGGTGTTAATATCACAGTTCTCTTTACAAATTATAGGTACAACCCTTGTTTGGCAAGGCTTTATTTTCTCTTGTTCATGTTTAAAATAAAATGTTTAATAAAAGTACTTCTTTCTCTTCCCTCAGAGCACATACCGTGTCTCAATGAGGAGAGGTGCAGTAGAGGATTTCTCTTCACCTACTTGAAATGTCTTTGGAAATGGTAACAGCCATTAGCTGTAGCGTCACTACATAGATGTTACTCTCATTTAAACACTAAAGTCTCTTGTCGATGTTGCCTCAGCCTTGCCCACCAGTGTTAAAGGTTACTCATATTCTGATTACTATAACTGTGAAAATATCTTAATGGATTTTCTCACTGTTTCCTAATGTAGAGAGAATCACATTATATCTGCAGGCCAAACTGACTCAGATTTTTAAATACAGCATGCATACCTGACTCTAAGCAGGTACAAACAGGTAATCTTTAGTTGTATAAATTTCATGCAGTGTTTTGGAAGTTTGGTCCGCTAGCATCCTAAATATCAGTTTACTGCAATTTAGGCACTCACACTCACGAAATTTCCACTTATGAAGGTGGCTATTTTACTGAGTAAACAGCCTTTGCCCCCAAATGAGTGAGGAATGTGCTCCAAATCCATCCTGCAGGCTTCTCCAGCAAGGTGGTAACCTCTGCCTGATGAATGGTTTCAAACTGGTGTGGATCTGAAACCATCACAGTCATTTTGGCTGATTATAACCTTCAAGTCGGAACTTTTTTTTACATGATTATAATTAATAAACTGCTGTAGATAAACTGCTATTGTTGAATGCAACAAGCTGTATACCATAAGCTGCTAACTGTAAGTGGATGACGCAGGTGAGAGGGTGTGCACATTAGGAGCTAGAGGACGTCTTGTCTACTCTGTCCTTACACGCAAACAAGTTTCTAGCCTTCAGCAAAGGGATGTCTGTGAAGTTCTAAGTGGCCAAAAGTTTATTAGCTATGACAGGACCAATGGTAGCTTTGTTGTTGATATTAACTGGCCAGTGAAGACTAATTAATTCATATTTAGTATGTTCTATTATGTTAATTAAGTACCTGCCAACACACTTCATGTGAAGTTTTAGTTAATCATGGGGCATATGCTGGAAGCCTTTGAATACCTCTGATTTGCAAAACTTCCCACAATCCTACTGTTCATTTGCACTACAGTGATGCTAAGGGTGTATATAACAAGTAAATACAGCATCAAACAAGACAACAGAGAACAATGAATGAAAATGTAAATTACTTCATTGAGAGCATACTGCATCTCAGGGAGAAGTAATGAAAATTAAAAATTATGTTAAATTTAAATCCCAAATATTATTGGTTTGGGCTGTTATGCTGTGGACTTAACTACTCCTGCAGTGTGTGAGCTGTGTGTCACGCACTCATCGTGTTTTTCTTTACCTCTTCATTTAATATATAGTCATATCTATGTATTTGGATCGTTGTAACTACTCTTGGAAAAGACAAAAATTGAAGATGACTCCCTTGAATGTTAAGAAAAAGTTTTGTCTCCTTTACAATACTTCTTCATTTCTTTTCTCACTTATTATTTAAAGAATTTAAAAGTTTCTTGAAATAACAGAAATTTCTTTCACTCTCTTGCTTATCACTTGTTGAAGTGATACCTAGAATTACATGCCTCATTGTTTCAAGAAGTTACATTTCCACCTTTTCCTCAGCAGACCCTCTCTCTGTTTCTTAAAGAGCTTAGAAAATTAATAATCCCAGACAGTCTGCTTCTTCCTGGTGCTCTGATGTACCCTGTCAGGGTAATCCATAGGGAATGAATCCACAGGGCACACAGGAGGGTATTTCACCCCAGCTCTAGAGTCTGTTGTAGGAGATAGGCCAGCTGTGGGAAGGAATGCCTTGGCCATCATGAATTAGTGCATCCTCTGTGCTGAAATCAAGGAAAAACACTCTCTTTCATGGTCCTCTCCTCAAATTTTAATATACTGAAATACATCAGAAGTTGTTTCTGTAAGTGTCATAAAACAGCTCTCATATTCATGAAAGTTTTACATAGGAGAGACATAAAAGAGATACTTTATTCATATTAGGAAAGAATGCTAATAGCATATTTCAGTAAACAAGGGACAATGGTGTGAGCAGTGCTAAATTTGTTTAATAAAATAAACATACGTCTATTGCATAGAAGCAGCAGGAAATACGGAGAGTGTCCTTGGTATTGCATGCACTGAAGAGCTGTGGCTTTTAGCAGGCTATTGTAAGAACACATAAATCTTAAATTCTTTATATGGATGGAAGTAGTTTTCATATTTTATCTCTTCTTTAAGTGTGAGCAGAGGATACTCCTCTGTAATGGCAAAATGTATCAGCTCACACTCATCACCACGAGGGCAGTGATCCTGACAGTATGCATTAGTGTCAAGAAAATCTGACTCCTCCTGGTGTGAAAAGCGTTGTGTCATGGGTGAAATGCCTTCAGGTACTTTCCTCAGGATACTCCCACCTCTTAAACTCTAGCATCTAAAAGGTCAGTTATGCATTTTTCAGGTAATAATAAAGGCCAAAAGGAAACTGAGAAGGTGTTCTGGTGAATGAGGGATCCTGCTAATCTGTGTTATAGCTGAGCAGTAATTAAAAAGTAAATAATTCTTGACACCAATAGAGGCAGAGACTTCCAGGCATATTCACTGGAATTTTATAATGCTGTTTGTCTGCTCTTTCCCCCACAACTTGCATTGTAACTTTGCAAAAGCTATCTGTGGCCTTGACCCTCCAGAAGAGCCCTCTCTATTTTTGCCCTGTCCTGTGGCACAAGACTTTGTTTTTTGCCCTCACTGTAGAAGCACAGACTTGCCCTTTGCTGGTGCCTCCTCTACTAGAATGAGATTGCTGATTGCTCTAGAGTAAAAGGTCTCAGAATCAACACCTTACTGAGCTCCATGGGGCAGTAATTCATGCCTATCAGACTGTTTATTGTGCAGCCAGATGGGAACATTTTTCCACAGTCCTGGTAACTAGAAGATTGCTTTAGAAAAAGAGGAAAAAAAGAGATTAAATTCATATTGTAATGCCACTGCTCACTGTATATATTCAAGCCACCCATTTCACACTGGTTTTGTGGAAGTGTAGTGCTTCTCTAGGAACGAGTGGATGAATTTACACTCCAGCTGTCAAAATAATGCCACACCCTGCACATCTATATTCTGTGTAACAGAGCTCTCCACCCATTCCCAGGGTACCCCACCTTTCTTCAGAACAGCAGTAGATCTCTTTTCAGTCCAAAGATTCTCCATGCTTAGTTATGACTTTTTTCTTTTTTCTAGTGACTGTTCTGTGCATCTTGTTTTTCTCTGAGCATTTCACTTTGAAAATTCTAACCCCTTCCTTCTAACCCTGGTTAATTGGGGTTTTTTTTAAGTATACAGGGCAAATGTATGAGGGAATTTCCAAGTCCCTCTCCCCTTCCTTCTTCCCCCAATGTCCCCTGACAGCAACTCAGAAGGCTTTATGTAAAGTAAAATTTAAAAAAACAGCCAAAAGTGGGTTGCCTATAGGAATGTTCTCCCACCATGTTCTTTCCACATTTATTCTTACCCCTCCATCCTTCCAACTTCATTCCCTATTACAACTCTCAACATTCACTGCCTTGCTCTATCACTACTGCAATCCCACCCTCTCCCAGCGCTCCTTGCTGCTGCTCTCTCCACACCCTGCAAGTCCCCCTGTGTGTGTCCACTGAGTGTCTGTTCTGATTATTCAGGGTGCACAGGCTTCATGCCCATTTTCTGTCCACCTTGGGAGTGCAGTAGTGCTACATGGCTGGCTGGCTCGAGCTCACACATCTGGGCACTCCATCCAGCAGCTCTCCGTTACGACCAGGAATTTGTAGATCCTGTTCTAGTTTATGGTCCCTATGAAACACCAAACCAGTAGGCTGCTTTAGTAAATTACCAGTTACTTTTGATGCCAGTGTCTTAATTTCAAACCCCAGTGTCTCCTGCTAGTAATTTTAAAACTTTATGTAGGTACTGTGTAGAATGAAGCTTTATATGGGATGCTATGCTAATTCCTATTGATATCTCATTACGGTATCCCAAAAGTATTACATAAATCTCATGGAGACAGAAACAGAGATCGGGAAATATAGAAACAAGTACTACTAATTAAAAGAAGATTTATTGATAGATTTCAGTTATAAAAACACATTCTATGAGGTTACTCCACATTTATATGTGCTCATTTTGGAACACAGAGGCTACCATCAAGCAGCCGACAATCTAAATCACAAAGAAAGTCACTAACAAACCAAGGCCCAAATCCCCATTTTGGAGCGCAGCCAAAGTAAGCTGGATGTTCACTGCAGAGTTCATCAGCATCCATGGAGCGTGGATGGTGTTAAGACTACCCTGCTGGAGCACCACATGGCTATTTCTGGTTGCAAGCACCCTCTGGCTGTTCGTCATCTTTGTACACGGACATGAACAATTTTTACTGGTGGAACCACTTAGTCTTGGACCAGATGTACATACCTTGAAGCTGTTTTAATGTGGAGAATAGAAATCATGAAGAAAACATTGTCTTGCACAACAGCACTGTCTCTGTTATACTGGATTCTGGGCCTTGTCACCTAGTCCTACTTACTACAGGATTTGTGGGTAAATTACATTAATAACTGCTGATAATTTAAATGGGTCACAGTTTAGTTACAATTTCATGTCTGCATTGACAACTACACCCCAAACTTAATTTCAGTATGTTTTGAGAAGGTAGAGATAGGCACTTAATTACATAACTTAGGCAAGATTCTTACATGAAATAACGTTGGCTTTTTTCAGTTGAATAGTGAGCACATACATTTGTTAACATGTTTTAGTAATGAAGTATGTAGCTTCAAAAATACTCGTATTTCTCAGGATGTGGAATCTGTACAGTGAACAACAACTGAGACACAGTGAAAGACAACAAAGAGAAGTGAACCCTAAGAGACAGAATGATGAAGTAGGAATTATTCTTGCATTTTACTACTGAAATTAAATGAATGACAGTGTCATCTCTAAACTCACCTGATATCCCTCCACGGATTTATCAGAAACATGGTGCCAAGAAACAGACATTTCAGAAGATGACAAAACTTTCACACTCACATCTGTAGGTATCTCAGTTGGAGCTGGAAGATGAAACACATGTTAAACATTCAGTCTCATCCAGTGATAATGTTATACTCGCTTACAGGGGCTCATCTCACTTCAGTATTCAGCATTACTTTCTTGGTATCAGGGAGCCAAGTTTGTTAGTCTTTAATCTGGTTTTACTTGAGTAAACTTTAAATTCAGTGATGATCTGTATGGGAAATGACTCCACAAAACCAAAACAATGATCCTATTACTTGGCTCAGACTATGTATTTTTATGCTTCAACAGATTCCATGCTGAAATTTGTAAACAAACTTTGATGAATAGAATGAAGCATCCAGTGATCTCTTACTAAACTGGACAGCAGCTCATGTACTATATACTTCCAATTTTTTTTAAGCTAGTTACACACAAATACTCATGTGTATGTCACTTAGTCATGATGATACAAAGTTTTTATAAGACCAGATATTAGACATAGAGCTGGACAGTAGTGCATATAAACTTGAACATACGTGTGAAATAATCCAAGAGCACCCTTCTATCAGGCGTCCATCACATCATGGATTTTGTTTGTGTTCTTAGTTCTGGACAACAGCCAATGCAGAACTACAGACGTACTGTGATACGCTTGTATTCAGGGCTTAGAATATTAAGTTCTAGTTTCAGTATAAGAAGCAGTTAATTTCACTGCTCACATTTTATGTGAGGTAAGGAAGTTAAAAAGGCATAAAATTAGCAATGTCTATAAAAGATAAAGTTTTCTAAGCTGAGAACAGTTCTCTGTTGTGAATCTTTCGAAACAAGTTGTAACAGACGGGCATGGCAGCCCTAGCTAAGGAGAGCTTTCATATACTTAATTTTCCAACTGGGCATCCAGTCAACTATGCATCAAAACAGCCACTGTTAAGAAAAAAATCAGTTACCTCTCTCATGAAAAGTATCCTAGGTAACAAAATAATTTTATATGCAAAGTTACCTTTTGTAATTGTCTTTCAATGACTGTTAATAATGCAAATTATACATTATTGCAAAATTGTTTTCACAATGACAGGAATTTAGATAAGCAAGAGGCTTGTGCATTCATTACTAGCAATCATTACTCACTACTAGCAATGGCAGGTATGACTAGTAGTTGTCAGACATGGAACTTGGCTTAAAACATGTGGGAACACAGAAATTCCCCAGTCACTAAAGTGAATAAAGATGCTTACAGTTATAACTAGACACACATAGATAAATTACAAAATACATGAGTTACTGGAGATGCTGTCATTACATTTATGTATGTATGTGTATTTATACATAGCCGTATGGAATACTGTATGACCATATTCCTTCAAAATCTCACCGACACCTTTGAGAGGTTGTGTTGTCTGTCAGTAGTAATAGCACTTGCCGATTCGGAGGAACAGAAGTACAGTTACAGATATGATCATCTAATCTATTCCCAAATCACTGTGAGACTTCTCCGTTCTATCAATTACAGAATTTGCCAACATGTTTCATATTGAAAAGTTCCAATTGCAAGGGATTTTGCTGATACAACAGTCTAAACATTATTTCATCTGCTTATGCTTGTTTATAAGCTCCAAATAAATTATATGCCTATTTGGTATTTATGTTCTATAAATATTTTGCAGTCTCTCCTGAGCCAAAAGGATGACATCAGCTGCTTTTCTCCAGCCTTCTAATTCAGTAAATCTACCAATAAAAGGAGCAATGTCATGGGCCTCACCATACGTCCTCTTCACTGAAAATAGCAGTCATCATACAATTATCTTCAAAGCGTAACTACACGAAGTTAAGCCTGGGAGTCACTAAGAATGCTACAAGGTACAGAGGTGACTTTGTACAAATCCTGATATCAGCAGAAAACTCAGAAGAATGCTCTATGGAATAACTTCCGTAACACCTATTGGAAAAATTCCTTTCAAGCTGTCCTTCAGTTCCTGGATTTGCTATGGTCAGCAGTCAGGGTCATAGGTCTGCACAGGAGCTGTGAGCACTACTGTAAGGTTTGGAGCACCATGAATCTGACTGTTCTGGTGACTCTTGCACTTTTAATCATAGAAAAGAAGTAGCTTCACTGAGCTTCTATTCCTTTTGCTGCCTGCATCTGACATCATTTATCCACAGATGTTTCTATCAAGTGTCTGGACTTTGCTAAAGTCTATGTCAGAACATCAGTAGCCACGGAAATGATGACTTTATCTGGAAGCTGGCTGGCACTACTGCACTTTCTCTGTCTTTGGAGCTACTAGGCTCTGCCATGCCTCTGAACTCGGAGAGCTATACAAACACATTGCCATCCAGGACATGGGTAGTATAATCCTAGCATAAACAATGGGAGCTTATCAGTCAGCTGTTGATAATGTCTCTGAGAAAAGATGGATACTGAAATGTTACTTGGCAGACGCAGCTTTTATTACACCGTAGCTATTTACTAACTCATTTACACAATTCCTAAAACAAGTGCTGTGTTGCTGCAGCAACTGTTGATGTCCTAAGGTACACTTTTCTGAGGAAAGGGGTTACTGTTAACCTCTTCAGATAGCTAAATGTCACTAGCTTGAATCCTGAATTCTCCTAAGTAACAAAAGGACTATTTTATCTTTTCTCTGTGTGTGGGCGATTTGTGTGCAACTTTCCTATTAGTGCTAATGGGAAACATGGACATAAATCTCCCTTAAAATACACAGAGTAAAGAGCAGTCGGAAGTGTGAGAATGTGGCCTTGTTATCATATCCTTCCTCTTGGCTCTTTGGTCTAGATCTGTTGACATTCTGAAGGAGATTCTGCTCTATGGAAAAAGAAAATAAGAGCAATTCTTTGGGTTTCTGGCAGAAATTAATAAACCTTTTTAAGACAGGCTTGAGTGATTATGTTGTAATCAGGATGTTGTATATATTTCTTACGATTTAAGGTAAACATTCTTAGAAATGTCATTTAAACTGCAATCCTAAAGGTCACAGCACATGAAATAATACTAGTAAGAATTAAGAAAAAGACTTTAGTGAAATGTCAGAAGTTTTCATTAAATTATTCACTTGATAGCTCTAATGTCCAAATCAGAATAAAGAATGTGGCAGGGATAATTTATATTAGACTCTAAACATGCTGGAATTATAACTAGAGGCAACTAAACTATCATGCCTTCACAATTTTTGACTAAATTCTGATACTGATCTACTAGAATAATAGGGTTTAGTGTGGTCTGTTAAGAAGGAAAAAAAATTTCACACGTCAAATACACGTATTAAGAACACAGAGACATTGCTGGATAATGATGTAACCAATCTGAGACAACCAATATGAAGAACAGAATATCTTTTTTTTAAATTCTTAAATCTTTTAACACACTGTGTGAAGAATCTTGAATTCTTCCGTTTATCGCTCACTGACAGCAAGTACAACCAAGTGCTTCTGCATCACACAGAAAGCAGAGTCTGAAGAATTTTATTCAGAAAAACTGCAAGTGTTTTGTGTGAGCAGTAACACTCTCCTTGCTGAAGGTGTATGTTGCTATATAAACTGGTGTCAAGGACCAGCTTCTCTTTACTGATGTGGTAGTGCTGATCTGGACCCTCAGTGTAAAACTTTTCTGGAACCTTTACTCACCATCTTGCGCTGAATAAATGACAGCAGTGAGACTGAATGGTCCATCCCCTTTGTTGTTGAAAGCTTTCACTTTCACTTGATACTGGGTTGAAGGAGGCATTGACTCATCCTTGTGGACATAACGGCCAATTTCAGGATTAGTAACTGTAACTCTTCTCCATTCTTTCTCACCAAATGGCTTGAATGCCACTATATAACCAAAGTTGTTCCCGTAGTGGTATTCTCTTGACAAAGGCTAAAGAGGCAAAAAAGATAGGACATTAACTTTTGTAGCCAGCTAAACAAATGGATCTCTAATGAAAAAAAAATACAGAAAGCATCAATATGTGCATTGTAAAAGCACTGAACTAGTTTAATTTTCTCCTGGTTTGCTTCAACAGTTTGCTCCCAGGCCCTTAAAAAATATTCCTTTTTCCTTTAAAAAGACACCATCTTCATTATGCGGATTTGCAGAAGTAGCATATCTGCTACTAAAATATTTTAAGATCTTGCTCCTCATCCAAACTCAGTGCAAGACACGTTATCTCCTCCAGAAAGAAACCAAGAAATAGATATTTGCTGAATAGAATCACAGAATAGTTTTGGTTGGAAAAGACCTTTAAGATCATCAAGTCCAACCATTCACTCAGCACTGCCAAATTCACCAATAAATCTTATCCTTAACTGCCACATCTACACATCCTTTAAGAACCTCCAGGCATATGACTCCAACACTTTTCTGAGGAGCCTGTTCCAATGCTTTACAACCCTTTCTGTAAAGAAACTTTTTCTAATATCCAGCCTAAATCTCCCCTGGCACAACTTAAACCCATTTCCTCTCATCCTATTTCTTGTGTCTTGGGAGAACAGACCAACTCCCACCTCGCTACAACCTCCTTTCAGGTAGCTGTAGAAAGTGATAAGGTCTCCCCTCAGCTTCCTTTTTCTCCAGACTAAATAAGCCCAATTGCCTCAGCTGCTCCTCACAGGACTCGTGCTCCAGCTTTGTTGCCCTTCTCTCATCATGCTCCAGCACCTCAATATCCTTCTTGTAGTGAGGAGACCAAAACAGGACACAGTATTCAAGGTGTGGCTTCAGCAGTACCAAGTACAGGGGGACAATTACTGCCCTACTCCTGCTGGCCACACTCT
>NW_010432013.1:56653-57047 GCF_000710305.1 Buceros rhinoceros silvestris
TTCCCCCCCGGGCAGCTCCCCAGCCACTCTTCACCAAGACTGTAGCATTGAATGGGGTTGTTGTGGCTCAAGTGCAGGACATAGCACTTGGTCTTATTGAACCTCATACTATTGGCCTTGGCCCATCAATCCAGCCTGTCCAGATCCCTCTGTAGAGCCTCCCTACCCTCAAGTAGACCAATACTCCCATATAACTTGGTGTTGTCTGCAAAGTTACTGAGGGTGCACTCAATCCCCTCATCCAGATCATTGATAAAGATGTTAAAGAGAACAGGCCCCAGCACTGAGCCCTGGGGAACACTGCTCGTGACTGGCCCCCAACTGGATTTAACTCCATTCAGCACCACTTTCTAGGCCCAGCCATTCAGCCAGTTTTCTATCCCGCAAAGCGCAC
>NW_010432013.1:57434-67869 GCF_000710305.1 Buceros rhinoceros silvestris
CCTTCTGGCCCTTCCTCTAGATGAGCACCACATTTGCTAACTTACAATCAACTGAGACCTCCCCGGTTAGCCAGCACTGCTGATAAATGATGGGAATTGGCTTGCTGAGCACTTCCGCCAGCTCCCTCAATGTCCTTGGGTGGATCCCATCCATCCCTATAGACTTGTGTATGTTTAGATGGTGTAGCAGGTTACTGACCATTTTCTGTTGGATTATGGGGGCCTCATTCTGCCCCCCTTTCCTGTCTTTCAGCTCAGGGGGCTAGGCACTCAGAAAACAACTGGTCTCATTATTAAAGACTGAGGCAAAGAAAGTGTCCAGTACCTCAGCCTTTTGCACATCCTTGTTTCCCCCTGTATCCAATAAAAAATAAATTCTTGCAAAACATAAAGAGAGGACATAAGATTCATGTGGCTGGCCCAAATTATGTTAATTTACCTAAAGTTGATCACTGAGGCAACTGGCAAAGCTGATGAAGATAGATGGACACATTCAAAGAATGATTCATCCTACCACTTTTCACTGATAATGGAGGAAATCCTGTTGCTAGGTTAGACTATCTACCTAGCTTCTAACCAGTTAAAAGGTTAAGTGAAATTACTCCTGCCTTCAGCATGAACAGTGAAGGTACTTATTCAAAATGTTTCTTAGAACTAAAGATGATTTCCTATACGTAGAAATACTGGAAAATACTGAATTATGGGAGACAATCTGCTGTAACGAATTTTGCTTCATTTACCAAAACTCTGTGTTCAGTGATGCCTCCTCAGCCCGCAGAGCCTTTACCACAAGCGTTAGACAGTGCACCCAGTGGGCGAAAATCATGTCATTCATCAGTGTATCTATCTCAAGAATGACCAGAAGCATCTTTTGAAATTAAACTTCCTGCAGCACCTTTTCCCATACTGTAAACCTCACAGAGATGAAATAGCTTATCCTGAAGCAAAGGTCTGGAGCAGTGTAACAGGGAGTGATTACTCTCCTTAGGTGTTTGTCCACTACTGCAGCACTTCAACCAACATTTGTGGAGATATTCTGAGCAAGGATTTATGAAACTTAGATGTTAATAGTGGTACAAGCAAAAAAAATCCCTAGCCCACCAGTTTTGATGTTCATATTTGTTTGAAGCTAGAATGAAACTCCAAAGATTCTCTGAGAGGAAGGTCTGATGAAAACTCAATGAATTTTTGGAACAATAGAACCATTTAAGCTTTGACTTCAGAAACATAACACATGGATTTGAACACTGGTATACATAATAAAAGAAAAAAATTAAGGCAAACACAGATGTCAGAACTCAGACCATGAAAAATGTCTGATAAAGACATATGAACAATGATGGCATTTCTTTTCTTCATGACAAAGCTTCCAAGACAAATGTACAGAATTGGATCAAAGGTTGGGACTTCTGACTTTACTCAGCTTAAGGTTAACTGACCCCTGTCCCAGGTGTGCCAGTTATCAGATCCCACTGCATCCTGTTTCTCTGTTGTTGCTGTAAAGTTTCACTACTCCACAATATCAGTGCTAAAGTCACAAGAGTAACAATTCAGCAGTATTAAAAGCAGGCAGCTGTCAGCTGTTTGAGGACAGAAAGCTGGTTCTGGATGAAGCTCCCTAGATACCAGTGCTTCAGCGTGGGAGCACCACTGGATACAAGCCAAACCCAGCTGTGGGAGTAAGGCCCAGAACCCAATAGGATTTACCATCTGCAGAGTTCAGTAACCATGAGGTTTCTTCTTGCTCGCAGTTCTTTTTTCCCCCATACTTAATTGCACCACTAGCAGAACAGTGGCTCAGTTCAATCAATAACTGGAAAAGTGGGGTCAGTGCACTGTGACTAGAGTTAGAGGACCCTTCTAGAATGTGAGATATGTATGAACAATCTTCCAGACTGAGTGCCTCTTGCTTCCTGGGTGGGTACTCTAGCCATGACTCCACACTGCAGAAGACAATGAGATAATGCTGACTGCAAGTCTCTACATACATAACTTCTATGGCTTTTCTGGTGAAATGCCGGTACATGTCTGGATTATAATGAAGCTTTTGACAGTGGTCTCTTCTCCCAAGAAACAAGTAGTAGGACAAGAGGAAATGGCCTCAAGTTGTGCCAGGGGAGGTTAAGGTTGGATATTAGGAAAAAATTCTTCACTGAAAGGGTTGTGAAGCATTGGAACAGGCTGCCCAGGGAAGTGGTGGAGTCCCCATCCCTGAAGGATTTAAAAGATGTCTAGATGTGGTGCTTTGGGACATGGTTTAGTGGTGACCTGGTAGTACAGGGTAAATAGCAGGACTCGATGATCTTAAAGGCCTCTCCCAAGCAAAATGATTCTGATACTCATCTACCTACAACATGACTTCTAAGAATACATGAATGCCTTAAGTATAATTGGTGATTAAGATGACTGCAAGAGATAAAATTCGAGAAACTCCTCATGCCAAAAAGGAGATAGATATTTGGTCTCTAGTTATGATGCTGACCACACGCCATAAGGTGAAGACTCAAACTGTAAATCAGCTATGAAAAAACTCCCAAAACCCTCAAAACACATAATCTATTTTATGTGCTTAATTTTTTGTGCATATTCTAAGTGTACTTCTTGGATGAGGTATAACTCATGTCTTAGATTGTTTTCTGCCTCAGGTCTGAGTGGACATCAGGTGAAAGCTGGGTACCTATTTTCCCAGAACAGCTAATGTACCTTCACGTACCTAAGTTTAGATTCATAGGCAACCTTGCAATTAAAAAAATTATAAGATTTCACGGACTGGGCCACCTTTGATATCTCGTCTACTGGATCTATCATTCTATGCAGCTGCTTAAAATAAACCAGAATCATATCTCATATGCCAAAGTAAGCAGCCTGGAAGCGACCCTAGCCTCAGTATGATTTTCAGCCAAAGCAAACCAGAAAGCTAGGACTGGCATTTTAAAATTATATTCTGGAAGGTCTTACATAAGATGTTGAAAGAGCTTGCCTGCCAATGGCTGCATACAATAACTAGATATAAGTAGCTGAATAGTTTGTAGTATCCACTAAAACTTAGAAAAACAAAATGGAAGAGGGAAAAACAAATGGGGAAAAATGAGGAAGAATGGGCATGCCACTCCTAGTTCTCTTTCTTAGTTCTTCTTTCAAAACAAGACTCAGAAGAGCTTTGATTGCATCTCTGGCTGTCTCATTCAACCTGGGCTTATGAATCATAGCAAAAGCTGAAAGAGGGTTGGCAGCAAGCTGTGAACCTGCCGTACATTTTGTTCTTCTCTTCTTAATTAAGGACTATTTTGCGTAGCATATGCAAATGTCAGCACATTGGGGGAAATCAATATACATCTTTATCTTAGCTTTAGCTAGATATGTGATTGTCTGTCAGACAGGCTACGTAAATCTAATGCCTCTATTCAAAAACATTTGCTAGACATAGTAGTGCAAGATAGTTGGGAAGTAAATATTTGAAGCCATGCTTAATTTGTCTGACTAAATGAGCTACTCATTACAGAACAGATGTAAAAAACATGACATTAGCTAAGAGAAATAATTGGAATATAAATCAACTTAGGCATATAAGAAAGATTGAAACGTTCTTGTAATTCAGATCTTGCATTAGTCACTATTCTCTTGGTTATAATTTTCTTCTCCTAATTTGGTCACAGCCAAGTTTTCACCGTACTGAAAAAGCTATGAGTATGGGTCTTTACACGCAGTGCAAGAAGTAGCTCTGTAGTTGGTTAAAGTTTTTAGAAGACAGCATTTATGAAGAAATAATAAAATAATCTAGGTCTTGAGCAACTGTCCATGGCATGTGTTCTTATTTGACTTAATGTCCTGGTTTGAGCTGAAGCTTCCTTGTTTTGGGAAATGGACAAATAGAATTATTCCATGCAGTACGATAACTCCGCATTTAAAAACCAATAAAGATCGAAATCAAACCAGTTAGAATACTTCTACATCCTAACCTATTGTTAGCGGAACTAAGAAATCACCTTGTCAATATATTTTCACAGAAGTGTAGATCTTCCTTTTTCAGAAACTTAGAAATTTTTTCTTTAGGGTAATTCATTGCTAAAATATTTAGGAAGACTGAATAAATGTTTTGAACTGAACTAAAACAGAATGAAACAAAACAAAACATGAAAGCTCAAATGTGTTACCCTAAACCTATGGCTGACTATTTCTGTGTCATACTTGAAAATTTTTCCAGAGAGTTATGATCAACCTTAAGAATAAAATGAAGGAAATATGCATATAAAGTAAAATTTTTACATTCACAAGGAGGATCCCTACACAACAATGACAAAATTGCTGTTGGAATTACGTCATCTTTATATCACCTCCCACCAGAAAAAGCCCTCTTCATAGAGGTAAATAAGCTGCTACATCTGAAACAAACTATTCCCCAAAGACACACTCCCCAAGTGGCATCATGTGTCTTCTGTGCCTCACAGCCTTATGAAGGTGAGCAGAGAGGTCATTAGCAAGATAAACTTCGTAATTCTTTCAAGTGACTGTCTTTGCCAGAGGTAATGCTTCTGTAACTCTCTTTTTGTTGGATACTGATAGACTATGACATGAATTAGTTAGGCAGGTTTTCTGCTTTATTTCTCCTCCCTAGCTTTCACAAATATCCTCCAGAAGACTTCAGCTCTCTCTTCCATGCAACTTTTGCCTACACAACAACTTTGCTTATAAATTCTTATCCTATTCTGCTCTGGCTTTCGTTTTCTTCCTGTCTTCTTGTCTTTTTTCCCTTCTTCCTTGTTTTCAGAAGGTTTTTCTTCCCCCACAATATTAAGTAAATTTTAAAAACCATTGCTTCAATATCAGAACGAAAACAGCAATTATATATATTGTTATATATACGAGACTTTTCAACAACTAAATATAATGAACTGAATACCTACAGTACATGACAGAGATGGAATTTTCAAAAGACTATGGTTACTGAAAAGCTTTTTTTGATAAAATTCTTATTTTTTTAACTTTTCATTATTTTTGTGATTAACTTTTTAATTTTCTCCTATTCCTCTTTCTTTACGTGGCTTAATACATCATCGTTAAAGAAAAATTAATGGTTTGGAGGAAAAGAACATCATCAGTACACGGATATCAATGAATGGCTAAATTGTGGTAGGAGGCAACATTTTTTTATGTTACCAGTAAGATTAGCATAAAATCAAACACATGAAATGTCAATATACAAGAATTTCCTAGAATGGGAATGTATTTTCCTTTTCTTCTTTTTTTTAATAAAGCCTGTAAATCTGCATAGAACATTAAAGTCGTAATTAAGACATTTTAATTTTAGCTGTAATAATCAAATATGCATGCTACCCAGACTGTAACTTAAAAAAAGGCTCAAAGAAAGATACAACATGCAGAATGTTCGCATGTGGGCACATCAATGCAGTGTCATAGCCAGTATGTGTTTCAATCTCTTTGAAACATACTCGGAGAATGTTTTAGAGCATATTTTAGAAAGGTCCAATACATAAGCTTCTAAAATATCATTTTCCTCATGCTTTTTTACATATTTTTTATGAGAAAAGTCTGAAAACCTATATACACTGTATAGAAATACTGCTCTCACAGTAGCCGGTGACAAACCATCCACGGGTTTCAGGAGGAGCAAGATCAGACCCAAGAAAGTGCAGGTTTCGTGCCATTTCAGTGCAATACCTACCATCCATGTTATTGTCAGCTCTCTATTGCTTCCCCCTCCTCCTCCGACATCAGAAGGAGCCACATTAGGAGCTAGAAAAGTAGAATAGACAGAAACAATGACTACAAAGTATGCAGTCAGTAAAAATTCCATTATTTATTTTTCTTTTTACCAGCCAATGAGGGCCAATGAGCACAAGTGGCACACACAATTGAACGATGATAGCCTGTAATAGCTGTGAGAGCCTGTGGTCTTGCCAAGACTAATGTATAGCTACTGCTGCAGGAAATGTGCCAGTTCTACCATAATTAGCAATCATTCTTCTTTTCAACCATATTCTCTAAAAATATTGAAGTGAATATTCAGAAATGGAAAACTCCTCATACGTCTTAAGAGAAGCACTGTATGTTACTGTTCTTGTGCTTCCTCAGACATTGGATTGCCGTGGTACGCTCAAGCACCCAGAACATGCATATGTATTTACCGTAACAGACTATGATTAGTTTCATCTACTTCAATATATTTACTCACAATGTGTAACGTTAAACCTATGGATCCATCTTTGAAGAACCAGCATCCTAATCCTATTCTAGATTAGTGGCACCTGTCTTCCTGATGGGCATATTCAGAATGGATAGATGGTCAGAAATGAAGCTGGTATAACATTTTGTAATTTCCTAACTGCATTTGCTTTGCAATAAAACAAAAATCTGTTGATCTGTCATTAGTGTACAGCTGGGGGGTAAAGCAGGACACTCTCAAAGCCTCCACTACAAACCAGTCCTGTATGCTCATTTCTGTAAGACTCTTTGCACTAACTGTGGTGATTCTATTGCTATCCTCTAAGGTGTTTGTGACTTTATTTGGTGTCACTCAATACTGAGGTAACAGAAAGTATCACTGAAAACTTGGGAAATGATGGCATACCTATAGTGCATTAAATATGTACCAGGTGACCATGCATTAGCTACATTCCCTATCTACACAAACATTCTTTGTGTTAAAAATTCTCTAGTCAGTGAATGTCACAATATAGTAAGGGGATGGCTCTTAAGTGCTCTCCCACTATTTAAGTAAGATGTTTGCTGAGGCTTTCTCTGAGAATCAGCTGAGGAGAAGTACAAAGCAGAGAAGTTGTTTTTAGAAAGGGTGAAAAAATCTAACAATAGATTTGAAATTGAAATCATTATTCAGTGCATGGTTTGTGTTATTTATTTGTGGCCTTCCAGAAAACAAATCAGTGGAGAATGAGACTAAATGTACATACCATGACAGTTCAAGAAGAAGTTTGAACTTATCACTCAACCTTGTTATTACTGAAATACATGGTAGTCACACTATCTAAGTATATAACCTTAGTGTTAAGTTAGAAGCAGAGATTTGCTAGAAAGCTTAAATAGTCAAAGAAGATACACAGGCTGACAGAGAAAAAAGACTTTCTACACTCTTATCAATCACCTTTTCTATGAGAATCTCCCTCATTCTTACAACCATTAAACTCAGGTTTCTCTCTCAATTAAGATCACATGACTAATTGAGACAGCTATACTTGGACAATTAGTCTAATGCATCCAGAAGCTAAAATACATAAAACCAAACTTCGATCCATTGAATTACAAGAAATCACTGTGAAATACGTAAATGACGAAGCAAGCAGATTAAAGAGAAAAATCATAGCACATATTCTTGCATTCTAATAAAAGTTACTGCAAGTACAGTTATCTACAAGAAGAGAGGCCTCAAAACTAAAAAAGACACTGCTAACATTTGAGTTAAACAGTACACCCATACAGTACAACAAAGGCACAGCACTGTGACTGTTTAATACAGAACAAATGTTAAAAGTAACTACAGTGTGTTCATATGGATTGTTGATGGTGCAATAAAATATTTACCTTCTTCAGAGTGACATGCAAATGCGCACACAGTACTGGTGCTGTAGTGCTCTGGAAGCTGACTGCAACCCAAATCCTGTCATTGCTGGTCATAAAAAATTCCAGCCCCTGGCAGAAAATGCACTTGGGCACAGAAGTTCATCTGCAAAGTGTTACTGATTTATACCCTACTTTGGCATGGCGAGAAGGACCGGCTGATGCCTAGGAAGACTACATTAACATTTTGCTTTGCTTCACCAAAAATGTTTCACAGTCTGCCGGAGAGAACAACGGTGCTGTGCATGAGGAATCAGACAACAGGCTGAACAGACTACCTCTTGCAAAAGCATTGCATCTTGCCACAAATCCGGAGGATAGGTCATTTTTGGGAGGCTACAATGAATTCCACAAATGTGGCACTCTGCAAATGGCAGGATACTACCACTATTCCACCTGTGAGCATTATTTCCCTTCTCTTTCTGACTCTTTTCTATTGTGCACCAGGCACTCCAAGAAGCAGGCACAGATTTCTCATTTAGACTCCTGGGTCTTCAAATACAGCTGTTGAATTACAAATCATATGATGCAAATAGTCAATTTTATAGGAAGTAATTTCCTTTTACTTCAGTACTAAAGTTCTGTAGCTTTTCCTTCCCTGTCCAGATTAATTTAACCAATCTGTTTTTCCCTCCTGCCTAAGCAACACAAATTTTAATGGACTGTCTGTGAATCATTTTTAATAAATGTTTTCAAATTTGCAATGCAAATACCTTTTATTTTGAAATTACAATGAAATCAAAACAATGACTTAGCAAGTGTACTTGCAAAAATTAATTTTTACACTTTGGGTTTGCATTTTTAGTTCCAAATTTCAAGCTATGGGACTAGGTACATACTACTAGCAAATGTATCTAGGTTGCACGTGGGTGCTAGTATGTGTTAAGGAGGATATACCGGTATACAGGCTTTGTTGGTTACAGTTTTTTTGCAGTGATACACTACCTCCTAAAGCACTACTGTTATCTCCTTTGTACAGTCAAACCAGAATGTATTAACTTGAATAATAACAACATCTAATTCCTCATTTTGGAGAATTTATTTTAAAAAGGACATGCCTGAGCCTAAAGAATATCCTTAAATACCCTCTGAGATTTTAACCCTGAGCAATTAGGCTGATAAGGGCATATGTTCTATCGGATAATGTCAAATCTTTGACATGGAATAAGAAGATGCAAGACCACCCCTTCAATCACGGTAAAATGGCATTATCCAGTATAACACACATACTGAGATGTAGTCTTTATTTAGAATACAAACCAAACAGCAAATGGACATTTTCCTTGTTAAGCATATGCATGTTTTTTTCTAAGTCCTGTACCCTGATCCCAAGCACGTGCATGCACTCATACACACACAACCTGATAGATACGGTGGGGGATCTCTGAAAGATACAGGATGACTCTCTATTAGCAATGGAGGCAAATTTGTCATTTGTATCACCATGTTCCTTTCTTGTCTGCTTTGATGCTATCTCATCTGGACAGTCTGGTATTTGCTTACTAAGATCTATAACAGTGGGTGGTAGAAAATAAATTTTCTAGATTTGCGTCTTATAAAGAGGGGTTTTTTCCCAAATAAAACCCAAAATTACAAAATTGATTAATAAAAATATGAAAATTAGGAAACACATTAAAACACTTGACACTTTCTGTTTACGTACGAGCGCCTTCGGTTCTAATCCTCTGTGATGGCATACTAGGTTCTCCTGTCCCCAAAGTGTTTGTTGCTATTATCCGGAACTCATATTCCATCCATGGAATTAAATCAATCACTGTAGCAGATTCCATATTTCCTTCAATATCTGATGGTTCTACAAAAAAATAAAATTGCTTTAGAGAACGGTATTTTTACAATAAGGTCAGGCATCAATGTGGTTCATTTTGGCAAAATTACCACTATTCTGCAAACACACATAGCCTACTGAAGGAAACTGGATGTTGAATATTAGAAATACTATATTTTACAAATATGTATTTTTAAACACAGAGACTGGGAATTTGGAAACTATGACAAAAAAAACCTCTGGGTTTTTCCAAGTTTTAACTGGGTGTGAACTAGAAGTAGACATAGGTAAGAGTGATCCTTACTAATTACATACTATAATTGTAACATTTCATTTTACCTACAGACAAATGCAATGAGAAATCTGGACTGCAAAACCAGTAAAATAAAAATTCATGACATAGACAAGCAGTAGATATTCGCAAACGTAGGGTTCAATCAATTGACAAAGAGTGGTTCATAAAACATGATCATATTTTCGTGCACCTTATTAGTGAGCATGTTACAACTTGCTGTCTAGTTCTGATCCAACACAGGTAAGTGTTCCTGTAATTCCTGCAAAAAGACTTACTGTCTTAAGGATGAGCTTCTTTACCATAAACAAAATGTGTAACTTATGACTCTGTCTGCAATTCACAGACAATAGACGTTGTTTCAATAGCTGTCTGCAGTTACAGAAAGACAGAGGATTTTCATTTATTTAGTTGGCTAAGAGTTATTGTCAAAAAGTCTTGGATTCAGAGGGAGATGAGAAATGAGATACTCTCACTGGAAAGGCAGCTGATCTGGAATTAAAATATGAATGCAATGGCTGCAAAAAAGACAAAAATACAGGCATGGCAGTATAATCACTGGATAGAGACACATCTTTCCTCTACCTGATGATCATTAAATTTTTCATTCCAAAGTGAGGTCTTGATGAGAAAGAAAAACACTTTCCACCTTTTTTCCACCTGTCCACCACCCGACCCTCATCCTTACTCAAATTACTTTTCTGTCCAGTCAGCTGAGGCATTGCAAACCTCCTGTGTCATCCAAGCCATGATATAAATTCGGC
>NW_010432013.1:67984-69972 GCF_000710305.1 Buceros rhinoceros silvestris
CATTCCTTTTCCTGGTCTACTTACAATCTCTTCATTTAATTCCCAAAATTTGTGTGCCATAAACTCCCAGAATAATTATGAATACTCATCACGATAAGAATCTGATCCCCTTAACTGGAAAGAGCAACATAAATGTAAACAACTTATTACATAACCCATTCATACATATTTCCGTGCTGTAAAATAGAATACACTTCTTTCATAAAACACACTCCCTGTTATGTATGCAACCTGAGATGAATGATTTGGTTTGGGAATGACAGCAGTAGCAATAATACCAGCAATATTTCCAAAGTGCAATGCCAAAGTATATTTTTTTTTGTTCCACACATTGAAAATTAGCAGCATGAAATGATAGCCTAAACATTGATGAGATCAGTTTGGACTGTTCATGTTTCTTTCACATGAAAGTGAACACAGAGCCAAACTGGGAGGAGCCCAGAAATTAGAATCTTGCAGTGGTGCCAGTGACGGCTACTATGGTGATTCTATCTACCTTTTGAGGGAGTAATCTATTAATTAACATTACTCAGTGTGGGTCAAATGAAAAAGCAATGATTTTGAAAACACCCAAATAGTTAATTTAAAATTTTCAGAAATGAATAATTTATATCCTTCCTGCTAGCTTCTCAAAATCTGGATTCCTCCCTGTCCCACTCAAGATGTGAAATCCACTCAACAAGCTACAGGGCAAGACTCAAAGTCTGACTGCATGTCTGAATAACTATCTATCATCTCATTAATTCTGTGACGCAAAAGAATTTCAGAGATGTGGAGAAATGCCTTCCACCGTGCCTGTAACACTGCAAATAAAGAATTTCCTGAGAAGTGAGAGATTTGGGTTCAAGTGTCTGCTCCGAACCAGACAGAGCAAAGATCTGAATGTAACACTTGTATCTCCTATACACGTTTCTAGTTCCAGTAAAACACAGCACAAAAGGAAGCAGTATCAGAGCTGTCACCCCTGTTTATAAATTCTTTCCATACCTGCCTATAACCTCATTTTAATTAAAAATAATAATAAAAAAAAAGAGAATAGGAAATAAAATAACATTTACCCAGAAAAAAGTGGAGGCTGGTCTAAAAGGACGTTCCCTCCTACATGTATTGTTACTGAAGCAAAATCATCAGTTATTCGAACAGCTCTGATTTCTACTTTTTTTTTTTTTAAAGTTCAGAACAGAAACTATTAAACAAAATAGGAGAGATAGGAAGGAACTGAGGAACTTTCCAGCTTTGTTTTCCAAGTTACTATAAGTCATGTACCAGTGCTGGCTTTTGGAGGTAATTATATACAATAGAGTTACATATACCACATATTCTAGAAGAAAAATATGATTTAAGGCAGTAGGCCTAATATTTTTAACTTTTTACTCTAAAAATTTAATGAGATTTTCAGTTAATATGTCAAAGTCCCTTTCTTAGATATCTATCTCTGTAGTTTCAAAGGACAACTTACACGAAAGAAAATAGCTGATAGTATTAATATTCTTAGTAATTAGAAATATTGAGTATGTGATGCCCTAATTCCACAGAAAAGCACTTAAGTTATAATTTATTACAGTGGCATAATGAATCATATGGATGGGACAATTCTGTATAGCTTGTGGCAATGCTATCCTTCATAAAGCATTCAAAGATACCAGTAGTTTAAAATATTGTCAAAATTTATGCATTTATGTTAAATATTGCAAAGAAAAATACATTAGCATGCCCTGTGTTCAGGTACGTGCCTCCTCAACTGCAATTATGTGGCACAATGATGACATCCAGTGGTTAGAAGGATAATCTTAGCTATGTTTTCTCTAGGGGTGCCAGTTTTAACACAACTGGAACTTAAGTCTCCTGCCAGGAAAAAGTAGACAATTTTAACCAACTTTCTGCATAACAAACAAAGAAATGAAGCTGCCAAATTAACCAAATTAACCTGTAAATAAATTTTTATGATTCTAGTAGTTGATATGGAATATTTCGAGTGACAGGGAAAG
>NW_010432013.1:70058-118620 GCF_000710305.1 Buceros rhinoceros silvestris
GGAAAGAGGTGAAAAACAGGTATAAACTCTGGCCTGTTTCCTCCCATATTTCTTGATGTTCTATTCAGCCTTTCGAGTGCTGGAAACAAACCTGTTGACAACATACTGGCAGGATGGTATCTGTTCCCAAACCCTGTAGCAGACATTAATAGCATCCCTAGTTTACTTTTATTGTGACTATTTTCTGATTAGCCACGCTTCCACACAATCAAGCACTTTAAAATCTATTATTACTTCTGGCATTATTCTTACCTGTTTTGGCATCTTTCCACTCTTCAGATAGAAAGGTTTTTGACTGGATAGTGTATTTAGAAATAGGGCTGTGATTGTCTGTTCCACGACTCCAGGTAAGCGCTACAGCAGTGTCTCTAATTTCTTCTACTCTTATACCTCCTGGAGGGCCTGGAGGACCTGCAAAAAACCCACCAAAACCAAACTCTGGTAGTTCAATTCCCAAATTAAGTATTCTGAAAATGAAAATTCCCTAACTTTCCTACTTGAATTTATCATTCTTTCGAGTCTCACTTTCCACTTAAGAACAGATTGAAAATTAATATATACGTTTTAATACCCTACAAAGTGATTCAGAGCACAAATGCTCTTGCATCTGACAACTACCAAATGAAACTTCCATGACTCCTGCCTAAGTAGTAATATTGAGACTTTCTTAAGCAAAAAAAAATGACACTTTGAAACTGTTGCTCTTTTTTTCAAACAACAGTGAACACAGAGTCAGAAAAAGATACACAAAATCTTCCTTCCTAAATTTCACCTAATGATGATGTTATTGGTGGCCAACATTTAATCTATACTTCTGCTCATGCTATATTGGCCTTGACTGCAATTTATATGGAAAATGTTGTAACTTAAGTTGGAGAAAATTCATACCTTTGAAGACAGTGCTATAGATCTTTTACCATTTCTCTTGGCCTTCATATTACCCCAGTGTGGTAAACGCATCATCAGATTCAAAATTCCTCCAGACCAATATAACTTGAGTGAAAGCAGAACTAGACAATGTTTCTCTACAGTTCAGCAAAAGCCTTCCCACTACAAGAATCTAAAAAATCCATGCCAGAATGTGGAATCCACTACATCCACTGAACTAAAAGCAGTCTTGTGAACTACATGGGGGAAACTGAATAACTTCGGTGCACCAGAATATCCTCACAATGACCACCACCAAGGAACAGAAGCACTAAGCTGTCAAAGGGAAAATCTTATTCACAAAACAGCCATTCAACGTCTACCCTTTCAGTCTTGATAGTCGAGAAGGACCTATAAAATATTTTCTAAAGAATATTTTCTTTTTCTTCAGAAGACTGGTACTTGCAAAGATTATTTCAAAATTCATAGCTCCAGTGAACATAAAAAGTCAGAACTAATTACAGATGTTGGCTTGATGGCACATGACTATGCTCCAAACACCCAGCTAAATCATTACAGGTAGAAGTTCCTTGTCCTAAACTAGTTCACAGGCTCACCTCTACGCTTTTCAAATATTAAATACAATTTCTGCTGAAACTCCTGAAAATAGCTATGTTAAAATATCAGCAATTATTCTCAACCCATATTTGGCTTTAAGTTTGTTAATTGTACTTCAGAACTGAAGAGACAGGCCTCTGTTCTTAAAACTTGCCTGTTCTTTCCAGGTGTTTCACTAAACCTATGAAATGGCATTACAGCTCTTCTCCAAACCTCATCTGGTTTATTTCTAAACAAATAATTACAGACAAAACCTGATGAAGTGAATGCTTGCAGTTCTCTAAATGCATTTTTAAATTTTAATATTTTTTCTTGTAATTGCTACTACTCCCACACCTCTACTTTGTGTGGGTAATTTTGTTATGGTTGTGCTGTGCCTTGGTCCCCAGAAGAGAGGCTAAAATGTGCAGATCAACAGGCACAGGTGGATTTTTCATAGGCTAGAAGGCTGAGGGTGATGCAGGCACATACATGTATAAGTATAGGAACCTTGATCTGTAAAAGACACCACAATGTTCAGAAAGCTGTGCTAAAAACCTTAAAGCGGCAGTAATTCTGTCAACAAGAAATATCCAACAAGATATTTTTCAACAAAAATCCAACAAGAAATAACAGGAAGAAATATTGTTTCTCTGCAGTATTTACAGAGAAATTGTAGAAAACTTCCAACAACAACAAAAAAAAACCTCATCAAAAGGAATGGAATGAGATTCCTTCATCAGATCTAAATAGAGTGTGCCAAATGTATCTTCAGCTCTTGAGCTCTTTATTTTCTCCATAAATCTGAGCAAAAGGAATCAAGAATTAAAAAGGAATTAGAAATTAAATAAATCAAATATACTACCATATAGCATATTCTGTTCTTCCTCAATGACTATATCCTTATAGCAAGCAAGCAAGTTCACTCCTGACTCCACAAGTATTCCAATTTAGACTGGTTCCTTAAAGAATGTATATGCCATTGTTATAAAGAAATAAGTGCGACCACTCTACGCAATCTACTGAGGCATGACCTATGACTTTGACAATCAAATTCCTGATTGTTCCTTCTCCTAAGATCCAATAATAGTTCCCATTTAGCATCCTTGGAAAAATGTACACCAGTTGACTTCTGGACTGCCCATAACCAACTTCTAAAATTCAAATTTTGACATTGAAAACTGATCTACTAATCAGCTGTCCTCAGACCTCCCCTTCAAGGTAAGGACTAAATACTCCACTGCATGTGGAGACAGCCTCTTACTCTTCACAGAGGAAGCACAAAGTAAAAGCTGTTGCCAAGATGTGATTTTTAAGATGAGGGTTGTTAGTCAACTCTCCAGCCTTGTAATGCACATATTTACTACCCCAGCTCTAAGGACTCAGGTAGGTAAGGCCTGAGAGACCCGTCCTCCTGCAAGATTATTCACTTCAGAAGCCCTTAGAAGCTAGAAGGTATGGAAAGGTTTATCAGATCTTTCTTTCCTTCTTTAGGAGATATCTCTTATATCCTCTCACCTCACTATAAAAGTTACTGAAAATGGCATGTGTCAGGAAACACTAGGGAAAATGCATGCTCACTCAGTTAGACCTCTAAATGTCTGGAATAGAATCACTACGTTGAGTATGTTCATGCACTTCTCATTTTCATTTCAGTCATTTCTTGATGAGAAACAACATATTCTAAGCAATCAGAAACACTCTGCTTGTCTAGGTGAAAACCAGCCACTTTTCTGTTTTACCTGGAGAACCTTACCTCTTACCACAAGGTCAGCTGAAGCCGAGGAATTATCCACAATGGTCTGAGCGGTGCACGTGTACCTCCCCGCATGCCTCAGCTGAACGTTTTTAATGAGCAGCTCACCATTGGATTTAATCTGTCACAAAAATAGCACTTAGTGAAGCTGGCAAACATCTCTGTACAGCGATGTGATACCCGTCTATGCATCCCTCCCAGCTGATATACAGTGGTTGCTATTTCCAAAAAAGCAAGTGCTTTATTTGAGAATGGATCACCCTCAAAGATACATCTGATTTACCTGACAACTGTTGGAATTGTCCTGTCTTTCCTGAGGAGCTGTTGATCTTTACCGGACATGAAAGAACCAGGTGTCTTAGTAAAAGTTTTTTTAAAAGCCAACATCTCCCTTTTACCTTTTGAAACCAACATGTGAATATTAAATTTCGTCAATAATTTTTTCATAAACAGCAGTCAGATGATTTTCCTGCACATTACTTGCTTTTTTATGCACGTTTGTACAATAACACGTCATGGAGTCCTACTAAGAGAGCAGGATACTCTTTGGCTCCTCCTTCACAAGCCTAAAGCAGTATGAATGTTTTTATTGCAGCGAGGCTACATACACAGCCTAAATAAAGATGCACCAGAAAGATACTAAAATGCAGTGACTGTGAAGAAGCAATGAAGTTTAAAACATGTCACAGTTGGCAATGGACAGGATGATGACAGTAACCACAACCCCCATAGCAGAAGGCTGGGCTGATGAGACTTCAGGCCAGCTCCAAGCCAGCATAGTCCAGGGCAGCTCATTCCTTTAGTGATCCTGGATGGGGCACAGCCAGAGGTGCCACAGTGAGGCCTCAGGCTGTGGTCCCTCTCCTGCCAGTGGCCATGCTACCTGCCTGGCTCAACTCTCGCTGTTTCCTGGCAAATGGCATCAGGACCTTCAGAGAAGCCATTTACCATTTAACGAGGCTCATACCCTCATCATGATCATCCCAGACCCCAATCTTTCCTGAACACTCTTCACCCATGCTAGGCTATTGGGAAAATATATAGCTATGTTTTCAGGTCCACTGTCTGCTGCTACCTGTGGTTGTACAGGTAGCAGCAACTGAATACCGTATTTGTGCCCTGTGACATTTCTGTGAACCCACTGAGTAACTAGATGTGCACCTGTAGAACAGGAAATAGAAGAGAGATCACCATATAGACACAGCTATTCCTAATGAAAAACACGTTTCATGTTAAGAAAGGTATTTATACACACTTGAAATATTTTGCTTATCTACCCTGCAGTTTATTCCAGAGAAAGATTACAGGGTTAAATCACAGGGTTATACGTGTGTTAGTCTTAAAGGTATTTCAGAAAAAACTCCAATTCTCTCCACAATCTATATGATTGCTTTCATGGAAGTCAATCTTACAAAAGATTAACAGATGGATTTATACTACACTATACCAAAAGGGGTAACAGTCAGATTTCCCAATTCACTGCAGAGTGTTCAGAAATACAATAAAAAAAAAAACCAAACAAAACAAAACAAAAAAAACCCCCCAAAACCCCAAACACTGAGCTACCTCTGCAATTCTGAAACCTTCACATGCAGGAACAAAAGGAATTGAGATGCAAAATGGTACATAAAAAAGAAAGCCTAAATGTTTAGGTGTAAGAACTATTGCTATCATTATGGAAGGTTCTAGGGAACAACAAAGACCTTCAGTACCATCTAAAAATACTATCGGCTGTCATTAGAGTCTCTGCATTTAGATATTCTGAAGAAATGAAATAAAGATATGTCATCCAGTTTATTATCCTGAATGAAAAGGAGGGGAGGAAAAGTAAGGTTACATCTCTTCCGAGTGTTCTACAACTAGAACGCCAGCTTAGAGTCTATATTTAGGGGAGATTAAAATAGCCAGATAAAACCACCCTTTTCCTTCCCAAACTCCAGTGAGGATTTTGGATACCAGCTTCAAACTCTGCTGGCATAATTTTTCAGCAGAAACTGAAATCAGTTAATACCAATTCTTTTTGGCCCAATATAAAAATTCACATCTTTAAGAAATTACTGAGGTAAGCCATTGATTGCATAAAAGGAGAATCAAGCACTCATGAAAGCAACTGCTTAATTCTGACTAGCAATACTTCAGCTGATTGCCTCCTAGGGGCAGAGAGAAATGCAGGTTACACTGTACCTTTTCAATTTTTGAGTGACACAAGTGCTGTTAGCAATGGTCACACAGATTATTTTGATCAGTGAACAATCCAATATTCTTGACATATTTCTGATCATTTCTCTCCTAGTTATTATTAAATAGTTATTATTAAACTATATCCATGTTCACACTTCTCACTCAAGACTAATGTGACAGAGCTTTTAATTCGATTTGCCAAAGTGCATGCAGGATATAGAGAAAAGGTGAGTCTGAGACAATGGCATTTCTGTGCAGGTGCCCCCCTATCAATTCATGAGAACTCCAGGGGCACTGCCTTTGAGGACAGCATCCTTTCAAAACCGGAGGGGATTTCTGCTTAAGCGAACACTGGCTGGCTGCCTGACTAGGGACATGTAAATTTTTTGCCTTTTTTTTTTTCTTCTTCTTCTGTAGTGTGGGCTAAGCAACACTGTCAATGGCTTTCAGGAAGAAAAATCAGCGGAGTGTCAGAACTTCTAAGGCAGCAGAGGGCGGCTACCTGTTCCTCTGCCCTCTAGACAATTACAACAAATAAGCTGCAGAAGTTCAAAGTCCATAAGTTTTCAGCTCCTGGTTTTTGGTTTTTTTTTTCATTTTGTTTTATTAGTTTTGGTTTTAAAAAAAGAGACAAACAGTTCTCTATTTGAGTGCTCTGTGTAAGTGCTGTGTAAACCTTTAGTTTATTAACACTAAATGTCATTTTAGAAAGAACCACACTGCCTGTGAATCTCTGATCATTGCTGAACTTTGATCTGCATATAAACATAAGCAAAGGTTGGGCAAAGCAGTAAGGTTTAGAAAAAATGCATAAATTTAGAACACTCATAATCATATTATTACTTCAGCAACAAATTATTACAAATTCTTAATACTCCTAGTACTCACTAATTCCTATGTTAGCACTTTAATTAAAATATTATATTTATTAATGATGTGTCCATACACTTCCTCTAACATTAATTTCCCATGTGGGAACTTGTTCTTAAAATCTAAATGATGAAAAACAGATCGGAGAATATAACATAATTTAAAAATCAACAACCCATAGATATGGTATTGTATCTTGCTAGTTCAGAAGGTCTCCTGGAACAAGGTTTTATGCAGTTGGTGATGAAGCTTTCCGTAACTCAGAAGAAGCTTAAGTTCTCGGTGGCAAAAGAAGAGCTTACAAAGCAAATAAAGAGCATGGGCATCAGCAAATTCTGTCCACAAATTAGATATGAATGCACTGTATGTTTTAATTCAAAAACCTCAGCTCAGCTAAGTTTAAAAATGCCTTCCTAACTCAGAGAAAACTAAATCACAAACTGGAAATAGTGATAGCAGTACTCAGGGATGTTCCAAGGATATCTGTGGCTCACCACTCAGCTATTTACCAAGATTCAAGCAAAGACTTTAATCATATGAGCCCTATATTTATGCTTTAATAGTAATGTCAAAAATAGCATTGTATGACCTATTTCTGAGATTGTTCTCTTTTGAATATCACATTTGCCAGTGCACTAAATTTCTGAAAGCCATCAGAACATGCCCCTGTGTGATCAAAAATCATTTATAGGTGTTAAGGGTCGAGGGGCTGAGGAAGATAATCCCACAAATTCCTTAACGATTCTGCTCTTTCAACTGAAAGCAGTATTTGCTTCTGTTGGGAGCTCAGAGACTATAAAGGAATTTATATTAGTATGAAGCTAGTAAGCCCTTTGAAATAATCAAACTAACTTGGCAGAAATAGAAGAACATGGTAAACAGATGCAGAGTCTTTCGTTACTATTATTCAGGTTTGAGAACCAGACATCTGAACTTCAGAGGTGTTAAATACACAGTGGAGGTAAGACGATAAAAGAATTGGTAAGAAGTAATGTGAAAGAGATGAGGTTTTTGGTGATAAGATCAGATTTTCCAAAGCTAGCAATAATTTAAGACATCTTTTTCTATTACCTGTACCTAAAATTATTAACTCTGAGTTTGTATGAACTGTTTTTTCCTGCCAGCAGAGGATCTGCTATGTAGTAGACACAGATAGAACAATCAATCACCTGCTGACAAATGTTAATGTAAATGTGATTATAGCTGTTTTCCTAATATTGAGATCAGAGATGACACTCAGCTCAATCCTATTCATAGAAGAAATTACCTCACTTTGTTTTATAAGCCAGTGCTGGCATGAAAGTTAGGGGTAAAGAGAAAGAACAGCAGGATAATGATGACAGTCATTCCCACTGCAGACTCTCTTCCTTCAGGGAACTGTATTTATATGTAAAAGAAGTACAGTGCTAATTCTACCCCTGAAATGTGGACTGGGAAATATTTCCAACAAATATATTATTCTTCCCCATTCGGCATACCACTGAGAATGCCTGAGGACACTATGCTTTGTACCAGCATCCCTGTGGTAATATGCCCTGTTATTTCATCTCCAACAGCAAAAAAAGCTTAGATACTTGTTCACTTGCACTCATGGCTCACAACTCCATGGCTTGAAAATGCAAATTCACAACACTCTGCTAACTACATTTCCCTGAGTAGTGCTTACACTTGTTTTTCTCAGCTCCTTCTACCTAACTAGGGATGGTACATGGATTTTGGTAGTTTGTGAAGTCTCAAAAGCACATAAAGTTACAGTGAACTGATTTTGCAGTGTATTTTCTAATTCTAGCACAGAAGTTGGCATATCTTGATCCTCTAAACGGACTACATTTCTTTGTGCTGGAAATAGCACTGAGGATTAATAACAGGTTTTCTCAAAGGCTTTTGTCAGAGCTAACTGCTTGTTAGATTCACACTCAGCACTACGTCTTCTTCTTTCCGTCCCCTCCTTGCTCTTAACCACTGACTCCATCTCTCTCATTCCATGCTCGCTACGTTACTATCAGGCCCTAGCCTCTAAAAATACCCCAAATCTAGCCACAATATGTGACTTCCAACTTCCTCCTGTCTAAAGTGTCTCCCTAATACATCACAGCACTGAAAGCAATGTACTGAGACAGTGCCTTTGGAGAGTCCTACAACTGTTTTTCAGAAAAAGTAGTAGCTTGGCTGATTTCAACAAACTGTACTCAGTGGCTCCCTATGATGCCGCCTCCCAGGTTTTCATCCCATCCATACACAGCCTCTTCTCAATAAATACAGAGACTGTTCCTCATCAGTGGGTAACTGGTATCTCAGATATCTCATATCTAAGCATTTCTCTCTATTTCTTCAGTTCACCTCCTGAAGCATCTATTGATTTCCTGTTATAGAGTTGCAGCTTGACTCCAACTCTGCAAGTAGGATTATCAGGGGAAGCAGTGAAGAAAGATTAAAACTGAAATCTTTCTATCTTTTCTGCTGCATAAAACTATGGATTGTGCAAGGACAGATTTATACAATACTACCAAGTGTCTACTCAGTAATTTGTTGAAGCAGGAGCAAGCAGTAAAAGAGCAGACAAATTGTGTTGGATTCCACATTCCAAAATGTCCACCCAAATTATAATAATTTACAAAATTCAAGCAGGTATCAAGTTATGCTCCTCTAATAGGATTTTTATAGTCCAACTTATTCTCTATGGTTTATATAACAGCAGTTTTGGAGAACTTTCCTTTTTGGCAAATGCTGTCTCCAATGTAGAACTCATCTCACCTATTTTAGACACATGTAGCATAGATTTTGGTATCTGAAGTAACCACCTTTTACAGTCAAAGCAAAGAAACGGGCTATTCCACATGTGATTTAATTTAATGTAAAGTAACCGTCTGGTCATGCATCTCCAGAATATTATGAACGTGGTCCTAGAAGTCTGCAAAGCATTCTGTACTTTGGAGAAGGATAAAGTAAGATGAATAATATTTGCATAAGGAAAAAAAATCTTTTGAGAATACAGTGAAGTCCACACTATTGAAGGTAAACTGCATGATGGTTGGAGGAATGCCAGAACAAGTTATACACAGACAGCTTGGATTGTGACAGTGACTTCAAAGCTGAATAGAGCCTGAGCTACAAACCCTGCAAGTTCTGTGCTGAACATGTTTGGTTGCCTTTGTGCCATGTTTCTGAACCTATGAACACTGACATGTAAGAGAATTTTAAGAGAATTCCATAATGCCCACAATTAAAAAAATTACAGTTTATCTTAAAAAAAAACAAAACAATGAGCTTCAAGTTTCTCTTAGTCACTCCATTTTTGCACCTACCATTTTGGAACTCTGCTGTTTGCTGACTTTATTTTGGTTTTGCATAGAAGAGGGGAACTGAACATCTTGAGTGGGGCTCCATAGAATGCTTTTTTTGACAAATAATGATCACAAAACAGCATGAAGCCTTGAAGCTATCTAATGTAGAAATAATGATAGTACCTTCTGTGGGATGTAAAAAACACACTGGATGACAAGAACAGAACTTACAAACCGCTTCAGAAAGGTACTTTAAATGTTCCAGGTATTATGTGATAGGGTGATACAGTCCTGCATTTTGGTAGGTGTGAAAGGGTCTCAGGTACCCAAGTACAGTTTTTCCTATCGTTAGTAAGAGAAAACGTGAGCAAGCAACAAGTCAATTGTCAAAAGCAATCAATTTAATAGTAAGATTTTGAAGACTCCACTTGACTCTTTGAAAGCTAACCAATTAATATATGCATTTTTCATTTTAAATATCACTCACAGGAAATCAAAACAACACTGACAAATGTTCTTTTGATAAATGAGTTTCAGTTCTAATGTAATGCAAATTAGTGTTGCTTTCAGCAAATGATGGAGAACCAAAGCTTCCATTTAAAGAAAGAGGACTTACGCAGGTATTTATATGAATTTCATTAGCATTCCATTATGTGTATATGACAACAATATTAGTATTATTTTGAGAACTGAAATACTGCAGCTGTATCAAGTGTCAGCATGTTGATCTGCTTCATCACATAAATTAACAATACTATTACCAGGAAGACAGACGGGGATCCTTCATCAACATGAAATTACAGCACAGAGACCATAGATCACACATCCTGTAATTGTAATGTTCGTGATGGAATATATGGGGTTTTTTATGTTTGTGAAGGGTTGGGTGGCAGCACAGGACTCCACTGCTTCAAGCCCAGCAGTTAGGGCTGCTGCTGTCAAATGCACGACAGTTCACCCCTTTGCATTCGAGAAAGCCTGAGCAAACCTGCCACCCAGTGACTTGAGCTCAGAACTGCCGGAGATGGAAGCGGCAGGCAGGAGAAAAGCCCTTTGCTCACAGAGGAAGGAGAAAAATCTTTAATGCAAAACTATGATAATAAATGAATGAACCAGAAACATCAAAAATGCATATTCCTTTTAATTACATCCTATATAAACCTTTGTATTGAATTTGTTAAAAAATCTGCATTTATTATTACTTAAGGGCTGAATTGCTGAATAATTACAAGTCGCAATAGCAGACAGACTTCAAATGCCATCTTATTGTCCCCTCTGTCCTGGATAATGAAGACTGAGCTGCCTGTGGAAAAGAGATTATCTGCACTTGGTTTGCATTGGAAAGCCCAAAAATGAGGCTCAGGAATGCAAAACGAGAAGCTGCCCCTGCTTCAATAATTTTTGACCAATCAGTATTGGCCAAGTGTTAAAGGAACACAACAAACCAAGAAATACTTCTCAGGAAGACGAAGTTACACACTGACAAATAAATTAATTGATGCTTGGATCTAACCTACTTAAGTTTAACTGCCTAAGTGTATTAAGAGCTAGCCACTCTTCAGCCACTTCTGCATCCTATGAAGAATCCTTCTCTATATCTAGTGCAAGAGGAAATCTTACAGCACAAGATTCACCACATGAAGTGAACCACCTCTTTCTCTCTGCAGACCATGGACGATCTCTGGAGGCCAAGCTAGTCTAGCAAAGTTAGGCTACTTTGTTTTTAAAACCAAGCACTTCAATAAAGTGCCTAAAACACTGTGGAGTTAATGAGAATCTGGAATCAGGAGATCCAGTACCATTTGCTATACAGAATATGAAACAGGTGACATATGAAACCTAAATATTAAGTCAATCTTCACAGAGAATTACACCCTAGACATTTGCTGAGGCCCTTACTTGGCCCCAGATTCATTCACTTGAAGTGCTTTGCTAGAAAATGCCCTAAATTTGGAACTACATTTCAGATTTCATTTCCCCTAAAAGAAAAAAGAGCTTTATTTCTTTGGGTTTCAGTGTTTTTCAGCTGACCTTAGCATACTTCTACTGGCCTGTTGGATGAGGACTGGCTCTTTGAAAGAGAGCAGTGTGACTTCTTAGGGAAGTTTACAATTCAGCAAATGAGCAGGCTGCGGCAACTCTGGCTCCTCAAAGGAGATAAACAGATAGTGAAAAAGAGAGAGAGAAAAACAATCTCTTCCATGGAAAATCAAATAATATTGCCAGCCTAGGAGAAAGAGTCTGCAGGAGTACGTGATACATCATTTTGCACACGGAGCTGAAACTGAACCTGACCCTGGTGGATACTGTGGACACCATTAGCAAGCTTTTCTCTCCACATTGCAGTTCCTCTTGAAGCACAAATAAAAATGTATCTAAATTCTAGGATTTTTGTATCACTTAAACCCAGAACAATAGAATAAATATATACACCTGGGCAACTACTCTGAGGTTGTTGTTGAATATCAGGTAAATCAGTGAGTGGTTAGTCATAATGAGAACGGATTTCTACTTGAGGTATTCATTTTGAATAAGCCTGATGGAAGACTACAAAAAGATAACCACAGACGCAAACATGAGAGAGTTATGATTCCTCTTTATATGTGCCAAAACGAGTGTCTTTGTATTAACTTGTTTAGCCTTCACACAAACTCTTTTTGCTCAGTGTTTACAGACTGATTGACTCCTACCCACCATCTGGCACGGTCTTGTGCCAAATTACAGAAATGTTGATGAGAAAAACACGGGTAAGTAAAAGTGAATGCATATGCAGACTTTTTAGAGATAAGTTGCACCCTGTTTACAAGCAGAGTACCTACTTACCAGCTACAGTCATTATTAATCAGAGTGGGATTTAACTGAGGTACCAAAATACTTATGTCAATTCTGATACCCTATTTCAGATACCTACCTGCAAGTGTCTACATGTCTGTAAGGTATCTAGACTGTAATTTTATTTTACATTCTTATCCTACTGCATCTGTCTAGACCTGAACCAACACAAGGGGTAAAGTAACACAGCAAAGACAGCTATTCACAATAAAGAATTAATGTATTAAATAAGGATCTATATCTCACCATAACACTCCTTTCATAATGTTCGTGCTCCTTCTCAAAATCTATTACAAAGCCATTTAGAGACCAAATAAATGTCAGGTCTAACGTGGGATCGTGGGATGCAATGCATTGCATGGTAGCATTTTCTCCAACGGTGACATCAACATTCAGCGGAGCTAATGTAATCCTTGTAGCTTCTGTGAAGTTAACAGTAAACACGGAAAATTCCAATAAATAAAATGTTTATCCAAAGGCAAGCTCAGCTCCATAAGTGCTTGACTATACATTTAACTGCTCCCTTCCTCTAGTTTACACGTTACTTATGCAGCTACATTTCAAAGGAACAAACTAAATAGAACAAAGGAAACATTTTACAACTGAAATGCCTAACTTCTATTTAGCTGTCCTTTGAAAATGGCTACGTTTCAGTCTCTGAGTCATATTACTATTTAAGGCTATTTTTATTAATTGACTATATCTCAGGTAGAAAGAAGACAGATGATGAATCTTATTTTACTTATTATGCATTTCTTGCTTTAATTACAATGTTTTATGCTTTAAAAGCTGTCTCTAATAAATGTAAATTCTACTCAGTTGTCAGGCTGAGTCCGATTTCCATTAGGGCATTGCAGGGCTTGAGATCTTGATTTATCTACTGAGAAAAAATACAATGAATGCATGACAAACTATGCAAATAGCTACATGTGGAAAGGAAGAGAAAATAAAACAACAAAAGGGAGAATGTTGTATATCCTCTTATTATTACAGAAACAAACACAAAAAGCCAGAGATCTCATGATTCTTGCTAGAGCTCATGCATCAAACTCTCACGGTAAATTAGCAATGCTATTCTGGAAGGGACTAATTGGATCACTAAGATCTGTTCCTTTTCTTTCAATTATCATAAAACAAAAAGCCATAGAGTATACTCCTTATGCCATGACATACAATATCTTTCCTACCAGTATGTGAGTGGAAGTGGGGTACCAAAACCTGAAAGATAATAGCCACAGGAAAAGAGCTATTGCTACTAGTTAGGATCTATGTTTGAACATGTCCCAAGGAGCACACTACACCCCACCACACATGGAACTGAAAAAATCCTCAATAAAGCCAACATTTCTTGTGCATCTGCCTTGGAAAGAAACCTCCTCCTGGATCCTACTCTAGTAATCTAAAACCTGGATAATAGTGAGACTATGAAAATGGCTCAACTACTGGCTTCTGCAGAAGAGAGTAGCTCATAGTGTATTGGAGCAACTGTTAAAATCTAAAGTCCCCACTACAAACACATGCTTAGGATAGCCGCTCCATTCTAGTGTTGTGCCTGTACATTCAGCATTTGGTTCCACTGTCAGTGATTTTCCAAATGTTTACATAAAGCTCTTCAGCAGTATAAGAAGTTGCAGAAAAAGTGGTCCAGTGGAGGTGAACAAATAGCATGTAGGAAAAAGCATCAGACTTTACAGTCTTTACTTTTTAATTTCCTGTAGTCATGCAAAATATCTGTTAAGTTTTATGGGCCACACAATGTCCTTTGGAATACTGTTTTCAAAGCATTCTTTGTCAACCCTCATCATTGTCCACAATGTGAAAATAATTTTGAAATATGTCATCCGACTCTTCTGTTCCTGCTGTGATCCAAGGGAGATGTCTTAGCCTTTAGTTTTTACTTTTTAGATGAATCAAGGCAGAATTCTCCAAAACCTTACAGTTCTTTTATACCTAGTTTATAAGGTTTATAAACATATGGCTGAAGTGTTGCACTGTGCAGATGGAGTATGCAAATGCTCCTCCTGGTTTTAGAAGGTATGTTATGGCTATTAAGGGACTGGATATTTCTTTACAAAACCTTTCAAAATAATTAAATGCTCACAGGTACATTAAGACATATAGAGCTGCAGATGATGATAAAAAGTAATTGCAAGCGTTAAACAAAACTGAGTAATCAATTCATCTGGTACAATAAATTTGGTATAAATCAGCCAGAAAAATGCTTTCATGTGATCTGATTATACAAATAAATTCTTTCGTTAGTACATCAATATTGTGGCATTGACCTCTCACATTGAACAAGATTTCTGGAACAGACATTAAAAAATATATTTGATAAACAATTCTACTATCAGTGATACTTGATAGACATAGCTGTTCCTGAATGTCAGCTTTCCTGACTGTATTCTACACTGTTTATTTGACTTCAGATTTAAAATACACAATTAAGGATATCAGTGTTTAATCACTAAATGCTAATACCCATAAAGGAAGAGAAATTAATAGTGCAATCACATGGCCATATGACCCTGTCACAACTTTAATGCATGTTTCTTTAACTACAATATTCTGTCACCAAAAAAAGAAAAGAAAAGAAAAGAAAAGAAAAGAAAAGAAAAGAAAAGAAAAGAAAAGAAAAGAAAAGAAAAGAAAAGAAAAGAAAAGAAAAGAAAAGAAAAGAAAAGAAAAGAAAAGAAAAGAAAAGAAAAGAAAAGAAAAGAAAAGAAAAGAAAAGAAAAGAAAAGAAAAGAAAAGAAAAGAAAAGAAAAGAAAAGAAAAGAAAAGAAAAGAAAAGAAAAGAAAAGAAAAGAAAAGAAAAGAAAAGAAAAGAAAAGAAAAGAAAAGAAAAGGAAAAGAAAAGCTAAGGAAGTTAACTATGAATCCCATTTCTCAGCCTGACCACTAAGCTACCAAACTGAATGAATGCATCAAAATCTGTCAGTTTAGTGGATCAGATTTAATAATATCTTATGGAAAAATCAACCCTGAAAACTGAGATACAGTTTCAGAACTGGTACAAGCACACACAGTTTGTACTGAATGATGTGTGTTAAAAGCATCAATTCATTGTTTAATGAGGAAATAAATTGGAAAGAAAAGGTATAAAATGGCAAGAGTAGTACAATGCAGGACAGAAATAAATGATTTTGAATTGAGAGATTCTACCTGAAAGAAACTAATGCAATTTAAGGTTTACCTGTCATTTCTAGAACACCAGTGCTATTAGCTTTTCCTCGATTATTTTCTGCAAAACAGGTGTAGCGACCTTCATCCAGCTTTGTGATATTGATAATTTCCAGGCTCCCGTCATCCCAGATACGTATGCTATTGAAAGTGCAAAAAATACATCAAGAGAAATTAGGTTTTTATATTAGAAAGCAATACTTTCAGCAGAATCGTAGTTAAGTGAAAGGACAAACCACAAACATCTCTCGGAAGCTCACATCTACTTACTGCATTTATAAACCCTCCTATGGTAAAAAAAAAATATTGAATAGACTGTGGTATGATTAGATGCATGACATTGTTCGAGCAAGAGAGTGTACTTTTATTTGTTTGCAGTCATTCAAATATTTTTCTTACAGTTTTGTGATCCAATTCAATTCTGAAATGCAAACAGCACCAAACAGACTGGTTAAAGTTGGACACCCTGCTAGCTATTTGGAGCCACACTGCTAGTAACATTTTGGCATATCACTTTCCTGAAATTACATATTATCCTGCCCCTGAAATCTGCAGAAGTCAGAACTAGCCTACAGGATAAATGGAAACATAAAGCAGAATTTTTAAGATTCACAGTGTCCACTAACAGTCAATACTAACCGGCTTCCATTTACAAGTAATTCTGTTCCTTTGCTCCATGAGAATTTTGGCTTAGGAGCAGCTTTAGGCTTGCATTCAATGATTACACGGCCCCCTTTAGCTGCCAGGATTTTCTTCTTCATAGGATTCAGTTCAAAAGTAGGAGGTGAAGCTGAAAGCAAAAATCAACACAAGTACTGCTGTTAGTGGTTTTTCTGCAGAATACAATTTGTTTGCCACATGAAGACAAAGGACAGATTGGATTGTATACAAGTGTCCATTATTCAGACCAGTAGAGAAAAATATTAATGATACAAAGATGTGGTGAGAAGTAGATGGTGACTTAAAAGAAACAGAAAAAATCATGATGCAGTTCTATGCTGTGTTATACCAGGGTTTCTTTCTGTTGATTTCTGAACCTCCATCTAAGTTTAATCTAACAAGATCAAAGTCCCCTGAAAATCAATAGAAGGTTCCTCCATTTCAAAGGCTGTTTGATCAATCCTAATAAAATTTAGATTCCTGCAGACCAATTTCTGTAGAAAGTTACTCACTCAATCACACATTCAAAGAATAGTTAGGTTTACTTTCCAGTAGTTTTAACCGCCCTCCAGCAACTTTAAGGTTATGCCCTTCTTCCCCTTTGTAGTTTCCTGTTTGGCCGACTGGCCTTAGGTGCACCGTACATGACTGTAGCAAGCACCGCACTTAGGTATCTGAAGTCAGACATTTGCTTGCTGATTTTATCTTTATCTGTAGCCAAGTAAAAGAATAAAATGCTTTTAAGTATTTTGCATCTCGGTGTACCGTCACTGTTAATTGTGCCAGCAAGGGTGTGAGCAGCTTGAGGAAATAAGATTAGTTAATTACAGCAGTACAGAGAAAAACTCTGATAAACAACCACATCTTACTAATACAGAATTTTGAAAATGTGCATGCAAAAAGTGCAACTTTCTGGGTAATCTAGGCTGGTGGTGAGTACATAGTAATAGAAGAACAATGAAAGATTGTTGTGCAATGGGTTGTGGAAGACGAATACTCTAGCTCTTGGGAAAGTGTGAGATGGGAAGAACCCAAAATAACTGCTTAGGGAAATCTCCTAGGAAAGCCATGTTCTACAGCCAATACGTCTGCTCTAATGACATCAGTAAAAACATCAGAAATTGTTAAGCACTCTGGACCTGACAGTCAAACTTTCAACAGGATGCTTCTCAGGAAAACACAATGGATTACTAACTTCATTCAGCCATCAAATGGAATGGCTGTATTGCACACAAACATTGCAGCTCGCCTTAATGGGTTGTAAAAGGCAAAAGCAAAGGGGAGAGTGAAGAGGAAAAGATTAAAAGGCCTAGTGGCTGACAGTATGGTTTCTAAAAAAGCAGATTTTTCTCCACAGCATACATGGGCAAAAAAGAGAAACACTTCTCAATGAGTTATGCAAGCTTGAGAGGGTAGACAGCAGCTCTATCTGCTTCATATAACTCCTGCACTACCAGTTACTCTGAGGTATAACAGCAGCAAGCTGAAATAATCATCAGAAATAATAATAAAGCAAACATTCCCCATAAATTAGTAACTTGATTCCTCAAGGTGTTGCCAAAACCCTTCTGGGGAGCTCAGATAAAACATACCTCACCTCAACTGAGTGAGGGTTCTTAGCTTTATCCTCACAGAAATGTTACCAAAAAATGCTTGCTAATATGACTGCTTTCTTACTCAAACCTGAAATAGTAAATAGAGCAAATAATCCTACTGACCCACAATCTTCAGTTCAGCATTTGCATAAATAATTCCATGTGCATTTTCTGCTATACATTGGTACATGCCAGCATCATCAAAGGTCAGACTTTGCATCCTTAGTTCACCTTTCCGGAACTAAAACACAGAATCAACAGAACAAGATATTATTCATATAGACTAAATATGCTGAAGAGTTCACACCCATCCATATTTCCTCTTTTTTTTTTTTTGTGACAATGTTCAGAAGAAGGTCCCTCACTCAGTTATTCAGGTAAAAGTGATATTTTAGTCTTTGTGACAATGTGCTAATCTTTTTTTAAAGAAAGGTTCAGTGTCAATCAAGATCCTTCTGGAAAAGTCCTAGCTGAGTGACACATCTACTCTTCAGGCCCCCGTTACCATACCAATGCTAACACTACTGATTCAGAAATAACAGACAAAACATGAAACTTATTTTATTCACAGGAGCTTTGTTTTGTCATGCTCGCTGCTCAGTATTATTGTATGTACATACTTTTACAACAGTAAAAGGCAAGTTTTTCAGAAGATTCCTCTGGGAGACAGTGTAAGTGCTTTTACTACTTGTTTTCATATAAAAAGAAAATGTAGTACATCAAAATAAAGTACTTGACCTATTTCTAAAAGAAATGTGTATTAAAAACATACGAAGTGTGGTGGGGTATTCTGTAAATTACAAATAAATGTCAATCCTTTTTTGAAAGATCATGTTAATAAATTCCGTTTTCCTATGAAAACCAAACTGAAAAGCTTTAAAACTTATACATAAGACAACTGGAGTGCAAGGAGCTTTGGAAGATTAAAAGAATACTATTCATCTGAAAATAAGAATAGATTAAAGAAAACATATTTCCTTTATCATTTTATTTAAAAACATTTAAATCGGATTTTCTACAAGAAACCTTTGTTTTGTGCTAAGCAAAATATCTAATTTAAAATTATCTGATTTAGAAACAAGCTATATTTGCAAGGTAATTTAAATATTTTTTGCTATTTTCCATTTGGAAATCATCTCATAATATTAACACACAGCATAACTTGCTGTACGCCGCTTTCTGCAATGCAATATGCACATTTTGTCAGTGAAAGCCAGGTTCAGTGGGGCCCATCAGTGCAATTCACTTGCTAAATTACTTGCTTGTAATAACTACTGCAGCTACAAAACAGCACTGTTTTTTCTGGTTTAAGCCATCTCCATATGGCAGATGGTGACATCCCTGTTCTCTCTCCAACTCCCACATTCTTCTTAAGATACATAGCCAAAACAACACTGCCTCATTGTCTTTTTTTTTTTTGCTTGCCAAGATCAGTGTCACCACAGCTCAACAGATGCAGCGTTACACTGTGCCCTCTTCTATTCTCTGTGTTCTTTAATGCCTCACCATACAGTATAAGCAATGGATATTAAATACATCATTGAAATGCTTTTATAGAGAATCTGCTTTGTTTAAACAACCCAATGCAATAAAGCTACATTATCAAACGGTGCTCACTTAAACTTCACAGCACCTAAAATAATGGATTTTGCAATATTCTGTAGCTAGAAAAAAATATTAAAAACTATATGATATAGGAACACCACCGATCATTTAAAAATTATTCATTCATCTCTTGTCTCTACTGACTCCGTATTTTGTTCCATTTTTAGACACACTCATGATTAATATGGTAAAAAGGATACTTTCAGAGACAAGCTAATGGACTTTTTTTTTATCCAGGAAGAAGAAAATAGCATTTATTTATAAAGACCTGGTGAAAAAAAGGATATCCTCCTCCCAAACATGTGGTAAAAATGCAAGTTCATAATTCAGAGATGAATATTAAACAGCCTGAAGAAATGCTTTACAAAACTGAAGAGAAGATTGAGATAAAACCTTGAAAAATCATAAAATCACAGAATGCTTTGGGTTGAAAGGGACCTTTAAAGGTCATCTAGTCCACTCTACTCGGCAGCGAGCGGGGACATCTTCAACTAGACCAGGTTACTCAGAGTCCCAACCAACCTGACCTTGTTTCCAGAGATGGGGCACTTATCACCTCTCTGGGCAACCTGTGCCAGTGTTTCACTACCTTCATTGCAAAAAATTTCTTCCTTTTATCTCGGCTCTCTACTCGGCAGCGAGCGGGGACATCTTCAACTAGACCAGGTTACTCAGAGTCCCAACCAACCTGACCTTGTTTCCAGAGATGGGGCACTTATCACCTCTCTGGGCAACCTGTGCCAGTGTTTCACTACCTTCATTGCAAAAAATTTCTTCCTTTTATCTCGGCTAAATCTCCCATCTTTCAGTTTAAAACCATTACCCCTTGTCCTGTTGCAAGAGGCCCTGCTAAAAAGATTGTCCCCATCATTCTTATAGGACCTCTTTAAGCATTGAAAGGTTGCAATAAGGTCTCCTAGGGGCTTCTCTTCTCGAGAGCTTAATAAAAAATATATTTGAATCCCTAATGTAAGTGCAATCAGTAAATATTTGTACCATTATCATTAATTTTCTTCAAACATTTTAAAAATGCGTGCTTCACAAACTAATTTCCATCAGCTACCTTATCAATCCTGTGTTAACTACTACAATATGCTTACCGAGACACCATTTTTCAGCCATCTAATTGTTGGAATAGGCTTGCCTGTAGCCACACAAGGCCAGTAAAGGTCACTGCCTATATCCTTCTCTGTGTCATTGATATGTTCCACCCACTCGGGAGCAGCTGAGGAATAAAAAATATGACACCTTGTAAACAGAGCAGATACATATTTAATCAGCATTACAATCTACTAATTTCACTGCTTTTTCCATGATACTTCAGAGGCCACACAAGGTAATGATGGCAAATCAGCAATGCACCAGCACAAGAATGATTGAAGGTGTTTTTGTCGTACCACAGATACAAAATATTTTCAACCAGTTTTTTATGGGAAGAAAACATGGAATTGAAATAACGCTTCACGGATGTCCAAAGATACGGTATTATGCTTACACTGACCAACGGAAATTATTCAATAATGCCATAAAAATGATAGTTAAATTACATGAAATTGGCAAAGTCATCTATGTACTAAACGAGTCTCCGAGAAAAATATTCTCTTGGTCCGAAGAAGGTATTTAAGTAATTAATACTGAAAATTTCACAGCTTTTACAAAGCAAATGAATGTATTTATTAGGTTTACCCATAAAAAAACAGTAACAACCTTCCAACACCAATTTTTAATTTATCCCGCTGAGGTTCAAATGCTTAATTGAGGATTTTAACCCACGAAATGTTCTGTACAGTCAATGAAAAGAGACAGAATTCTTTTGAAGGTAATTCAGATGTTAAGTATGACCTTTCACATCACAGTTTTTTGGCATAAGCCTCAATCAAGGAGTCAGGTTACTTGGCATGATTCCTTTATGAGTAGAAAGATACAGTTTTTCGTTTTGTCATTTAACCAAATGGATAAACAGAAGGGACAGAGGCTGGAGGAACAAAGAACTGAGATTAGCTAATAAGAGAGAGAGCTAACACAGTTAGAAAAGACAAACAGAATTGGAAAACAAGAAAGCATAACAAACCTTTTCTTTTTCTTCCTGGAACTTCTTTCACTTCAAGTACTCTAAATTTATTTAATTTCCATTACGTATAATTATACTAATACTAATGCACATTTCTGTCAGGGTGTATAGACAGCTGTCATAACCAGACAAATTGAGTATTAGTTCAATTAATACACAAATGTCATGTCTGGCATTCCATGCATGAGTTTGGATTTTGCTCTACTAACTCCAACAGCAGTGTGTCCGGATGATGCTGCAACTCAGCACTGACATCAAGTGTTAGAACACAGATACTTCCAACGTAAGAAAAAGCAACAGATTGCAAAGAATAAAATTTTTCTACCTACCCTGTACATAAATTCTTGCTTGATGTTTATCTTTTCCTTTATAGTTTTCAGCTTCACATTCATAAAGTCCTTCATCTTCATACTGAATATTGAAGATCTTAAGAACTGCACCAGACATGCTTATCTCAGCAGTGGCTGGCATGGGTTCAAGGTACTTACTCCATCTGAGTTCAGGAACCGGACTTGAAAAGATACAGTAAAGTACATATCAGCATGTTCAAGAACTGGCTGTTAAATTGCAGACTACAAAAAAATGTTTGATGATGAAACATGTATTTTCATTCCCTGAAATGTGAAAGCAAACAGTGCTCTAACAATAACTTTAGAACACACTTACTTCCCAAGAGCAAAACACTCCAGTGTCACGTTTTGTCCCAGGAGAGCATAAGTGTCCTTGAACTTCACCTTGATATCAGCAGGATATACTTTAGCACCTAACATTAAGAAAGAGATTTTCAGAAAAGGCACAGCAGAAAGGAATCTACCTATTAAAACTTCCACAGTTCAAGAAAACTCTTCTTAAAACTCCAGACAAAATTCTTGTTTACAGTGAATAAATAGCCTGGTCATCACTGAAATCGGATTAAGCACTGAACTTTTAATAGTAAGGCAGAATTGTTTTACTAGGCTACTAGTTAACTCCCTCGCTCTGGACAGTAATGCCTAATGTTTTTTACAGCACAATGCTCTGCATGAACATATTCACTTGCATTTTAGGTGTGATAATGTACTGTGTGTTTAGGTAGACAAAGGCCTGAGTCTCTATTTTTCACAGGTTCTTTTACTGGATGGGTTATTTTGAATTATTGTGAATCTCTGCTTAATATTATCTTAATAATCTTAAGGGTATGAAGGAGCTAAAGCCAGCAAATCTACAGCTTAATGGGGGCACAGGGATGCAAATGTAATCAAATCTACCTATTGGTGATCCCTGTTGGACTTCTCTCGCAGTTTTTCTAGATGAAGATCTCAGTGAGAGTATTGGCCATGGAAAATTTGGACAAACATCACTAATTTGTAATTACTCAAATTCAATCACAGTTATTCACCGTAATATGGGAAAATTAGCAGATAAAAGGATCACTGAAAACTTGATAATCAGTTTACGAGACTCTAGTTGAAAAAGGGAACTTGGTTACCATTTGGAAAACATGCAGTTTTCATGAAGAATTGGTGGAGAATAATCTAGTAACACAAAGTCACATAAGTATCCTATGGGCCATGAGACAAAGCCTTTAGGTCACTGTGGGATAGGAAATTTCAGCTAAGAAAAAAGAATTTTCCATTTTCATGTGGTATTTCCTGGAAAAAAAAATTAATTCCTGACACTGTTTAACAATGTTTACATAGAGTTTCTGCTTTACAGTCATACACCTTTGAATCAATTCCAAGACCAGAAAAGATATTAAAGATTTTGGGATGAATACAGGGGCTTATCACGTAAAAGAGATGGAGACTCTGGGTATGAGAGGTCTGCTCTCAGTGATATGAAAGGAAAATTGTGAATCAACCCGGAGAGATTTCCTTCACAGATTTTTCATTGTGGATGGGAATGGGACCTCTGTATCTGGAAAACTCTATAACATTGTGCAGTAAGCATTAAAACTTGCCATATAATTCTCCTAACAGAGCTGAAAGTAGTTACGAATGAGCAAAATTAAAATACAGTTAAAACACTGCATGTAGATATTTTTCCAATAAATACTTACGATCGGACTGTGGAATAAGTGGAATAAATTTACTGAATACGCTCTTTGTAATTGAAGGGCTGGACACGAAACATGAATAATTGCCCTTATCTGATGCTTCTACATTTGCAATGTAAAGATTGCCGTTCGTCTGTGACACAAATCGCCGTTTGTCCAAAGGAATGAATACTGGGAATTCATTTAGCAGCCAGCGGTAACTGAGATCATCTGAGGAAAATATTTTCCAGTCAATATTGAAAAACAATACTATCAGCTACTTAAGTCATGGAATGCTGTCTGGATATAAATTACTTCACTCTGATTTCTAGCTTATAGATCTTTTCTTTGGGAGAGGCAGCTATGTGCGTATATACATGTCTCGGTAGCCAGCTAATATCTGTTTACACTGAGTATTGGGGTACTGCTGCCATCACAGGATATTATTGGGAGTCCAGTCACAGTGCACACAGTTCCCCTTGGGCACAGCCTTCCCACAAGATCTGGAGTGGGGTGGGAGGAGATGGGCAGTTGCGTCCTGACCTCACGCACTTGAGAAGCTAGGAAGCCTTCACCAGTCTTGCAATACAGACAAACTCTTACAATATTTTAACTTGCAATAAGTCTCAGTTCTTCAGTTTCTTACAATACTTAGACACAGAGCATGAAAACTAAAATGTTATCCCATTTTACAAGGTAAAAGAGATGCTAACATTTAAATTCAGCCCTCATGGTGAAACTGCAGATGCTTGAGGTTATAGGCATAATCCCTGCAAAGCTCTTCAGTAGCTAATGATGAGAAAAAGGCGCTTCCAGAGCATAAGTCACCTCATCTCTGCCCCTCTGGTGGTGCCTACAGCTGTTCCATTATTTTAACAGGAGCCCATGATTATTTCTGCTGTGGTGACTTCATTAGGTGGAATAAAGCTTTGCTCTAAGGCCAGCAGAAAGTCTGGGATGACATAGTGACGCAGTGACATCTACTCAGCTCTTTTGTATGGTAGGCCAAGTTTCCCCTCCATTGTCCAAATTAGTTTGAGAAATTTTATTTGCAGTATTAAAACCTATTTGCAAATTCAACAATATCTTTTACATATGGTCGACTACAAGCATGTATTCAAAATGGAAACCTAACCTAATCTATCCTAACCTATTCTCAATCTGCATAACAGTTACTGTTTAAATAAACTTACATGAAACTTTAAAAAATAAATATTAATTTGTCTTCTACTCTTAAGCAGTTGAAAATTAGGCACTTTGAGCTGAATTACCTGGGTAGTGGTAAGGGGGTTCACAAAGAAGCACTGCTCCAACACCTTCTCGCACTTTAACCTCATAGCGTTCCTCAGGTGGAAAGGGATCCAGATCTAGTTTAAAAAAAGTGGGTGGAGGAAAACTGGGTTTTTCATTACAATAATTTTTAAAATTATTTTCAGCCCTGTAGAGATTAATACAGAAATACAACAATATATGGCAGACAGATACTTGTCGACCCTTAACACCAATTTTGCTCATTTTAACTTTCTCATTATCAAGTGCAATGAAATTTTTTACAGTATTTTAGTCATCATAATTGCTAATGTCAGAAAAAAAAATGGTGCAGATTGTATCCTTAAGAGTGATAAGTGAGCTACATGTGGAAAAGGAATCCCAGGAAGAGAAAAGAAAAGGATTTTAGGTTGTTTTTCAGCTGGTTTCTCTAAAATGCGAGTCTAATTCTTTACTGTAACTTAAAGTGGCTTCTCTAAAATAACCTGGCTGCCCACTTTGACAACTCCAGCAGTCATGGACTGGTAAGCAGTTCGCTCAGACACTTTTGTGCCAGAGGTTTGGGACAAAAGTGACTCAGATCCCAGGAGAAAACTTGGCTGACCCTCTTCAAACCAACTTCTATACAACAGAGTAAAGGGACTGTTGTAAATGGATAAAGAAACAAGTCCTTCATGGAGTTACGTATCATCCCACAGACTGTGGGAGAATAGCAATGGTATCTGCAGTCATAAGACGACAGTTGCATGGGTAACTCCAACTAGGTCAATAACTGCACTTTGCTGCTTCTTTTCACTCTCATTTTGTGTTTCCAGTCTGAAATTAAATTATAAACATCTTCAGCCAGGGAATGTCTCTTGTGAAACTTCTCCATGTCACCAACTGCAGCAAGATTGTAGAGATCCTGACTGGAGTCGTTCTGTAAATGCTGCTGTTGTGCGAACAGTTCATCAGTAACAGCACAGCCTCTAACAGCAACATTCTACCACAGAAATCATCTAAGCTAAATTCAGTCAGATTATTTCAGCCTTTTCCAATGGCAAGCAGCTACCCTGTTCTACTAACTTCCCAAGGCTGGCTCTGAGATCTAACTAGAAGTTAAGTTCAAGAGCAGCAGCCAGAAACAATAAAGAAAAAATTAGAACATAGCAGCACACAAAAAGAGATTAAGTAGAAAACAGAGGCTATTCACTACTGTAAAAAGCAATGTATGGTTAGATAGATCCAGTAGACACTGCATTATTTAAAAATAATTAATTCCTTAACCTTGTAACAGCTGCTACATTTACTAAATATGGTACGTGTAAAGGATTCCTCCATGGCCAACCACAGCTGTCAGATGTGACTGACTACAAGAATCTAGGAAGTAAATGTCATTATGCTTCGTCAAACGCATGAAAAAGCTCTAGAAGACTTATTTCAGTGTTCAGGGAAAGATGCCTCTCCCAGCTTCTGAAATACTAATGTTTGTTCTACTCAAATAGACCAGAAGACAATACAGGTCTTTGCAGTGACTGACTGGATCCTGACTGGATCACTGCCTAAATGGTAGGCATTGTAGTGGGCCACCCTGAGGACTTCTGATTATTATTTTATATAATTTTACCCTGTACTGATGTATTCAGTTCTCCACAACTAGCTCCCAATTAATTTGGAACATGATTCTTTGAAAAAACCAAAATTAAGTACACCAGACTGACTTAGTAAGAATTAGCTATTTCACCAGATAGGTTTTGTAATCGAAGCCAAGGAAGCTCTTCGCACAGATTGGAATACCTCTGTTCATGTAACACCTGTGGCCAGCACGGACCTTACTGCATAAGTACTTTCTATCTTCACAATATTGACTGATCTCTCACGAAAACACCAATTTCCTTGTTTGCAGACTTTTTGATCATTGTGAAAACTTGCCACTATTACTCATTTCTGCTCTCTTGGGAACAGATGAGTGTTTAAAATCTCTTGCAGAAATAGGAAAAAAAAAGTCAAGACCTTTTAATACTCTTCTAAATGGTGGTTGTTTTTCAGTCAGGTTATGCACAAGCAAAGGAACAAAAGCTTTCACTAAAGATCAGACACCTTCTGTATTAAATTTAGCAACTCTATATTCAATTCTTTAGAAACAGTGATTGTAGAAGGAAACAATTTTTATAAGTGATCATAAAAAGGAGAAGGGAAGAAATACAACAGTGTAAAGAAGAATGAATTTTTTAATAGGTATTTATCAGTTTCCAGCCATCTTTTAACTTCTATTCCTTGCCTCTTTGCCCTGTTATTATTTAAATATTTAAATATTATTTATTAGGGCTCTGTTCATTATAATTGTCCTGTACACCAACTGCTAGTGAGCTGGTAGGCAGGAAAACATGCATGCCTCAGACTGTTTTGATTCTACGTTTTTCATCTGTGTATTGGTTTCATTTTAAGTAGCTACAGCTATTGTTGTAGTTTTTATCCTACTGGTAGTTAAGGCTGGCACCATTGATGCCTGTTTTAGGTATAAATAAACTGAATTTTGATGTCATCTCCATTAGAAGGAAATGACCACCTGCAGAAAATACACTTCGGTCAGTAAAATTTTACATTACTCTTCACGCAGTACCTCTGGTTTTCACAATGCATATATTTGTTGACAGTGCAGGTCTGTACATATGCATGCATTCTCAAGACCAGCTCATGACTATCAGAAGCTGACAGAAATGTCAGCAGGGTCTCCATCATAGCCTAGGAGTCAAGGAGCATGCTTTATAGCGAGTGCCATGCCTTCCTCCTGCAGGCATGTCAGCTGTGTTTGCACTGCAGCAGCACCTCCTCACCATATGCCCCCACTCGCATCTTTCTACCGGGACTATTTTCCCTCAGGTCCTACCTTTAAAAAGAGTCTAGACATTGTTATCTCAAGACCTGGCTCCATGAGTCTCTTCAATTAATAATTTAACAATAACTCTCTGAGAAGGATGCCATGTCAGCTGAAAGCTAAAGGATATAAAATGCTTACAAAACTTATTTTCCGTTGATCTCTGCAGACTAAGGCACTGAAGATATTGTTTTTACAAAGTAATACAGCTATAACACATGCTAATAGAAGACACAGCAGTGTAAAATACTGGGCATTTCAAGCTAACCGCAATGTTTTTATTTTTTATGACATAAACATCAGCTTACATCCAAAACTCAGAGTGGCTTCACTGCTTCTGACAGTTCCAAAGATATTCGACACTACACAGACATATTTTCCAGCATCCCTTGATTTCTCTGGATTATTGATAACAAGTCTGCCTCCCACCATACTGTAGCGTTCCTTTGTTAAATCAATATCCCAGTTGTTGAGTTTCCACCTATTAAAAAAGAAAAGCCAGATGTAAGACTTGGCCTAAAAACTCAAACCTAGTAAGAGTTATGATTTGAAAAATAACTCGTAAGTTGTGAGAAACTATAGAGAAATTTATTAATATACTTCTCTTTATGTTTTAAGCTTTTCTTCAGCAAAAACCACAGATTTGAATTCCGTAGGTCTCTTAACACAACCTTCTCAGAGATGTGACACAGGTTAAAACCTGATTGCTGGCCATGCAGTAAAGGATGCTTGAGCTGGCTCTGAGTGAGCGAGCTAGAGATCAGGCACTGAGATTACAAACATATCCTCAAACAGTTATCTAAGGCCAAATTGCCTAAGAAAATACTCGCTCTACACCTTTAAAGTTTGGACTAACAAAATTTTTAAGAGGTTTTTGCAAACTTGCTGTAGAGGTGAAAATGTTTCATAAAGCATAATGTGCCAGTGAAGTCGGTACAAAAACAGTGGCATGTCTGATTTAAGACCTACTTGCTACATTCAGAAAATTGCTGGACACTCTCACCTTAATTACTGTAAAACGTCACAGTCAATTCACTGAGTCACTGTAACTTTCACTTCAAGGACTACAGGAGGAACTCAGGGTCCAGGTCTGGCCTTTACTGATTTCCACTGATTAAAAAAAAGTTAAAATACAGGAGTGGGAACCAGTATTCATATCTATATTTATATCTATTACTGTGTCCACAAGAGGGAGCCCATAACCTTCTTTGAAAGGAAATGCACATTTCCCAGGCACAAATAGGAAAGATGCAGCTTAAACACATTTAAGGATCACAAAATTCTTTCAGTGTAAATGTTCTTTTGTCACAAGGTAAAGATAAGCATTAGTGTTTGAACATGAGAGCGCATACCCTATATGTTCCTTCCTCATTGAAGATGTACTGAAATATACAGAATACTCATTTGGAAGCTGAAATTGCAATTGTCGTAGACAGAGAACAATAATAAAGGTATTATTAACAAAAAGCAAATTAAAAATAAATAATTAAATGGCAGGATTTTCAACATGCAGTAAATAACATTTAGGTTTTACAGGACTTTAGAGGTATCACTTCAGTCCTGTGAGACATACTACATGTCTGTATTACAAATAATAAATCCTCTGCTCAGTAATACCTAGGAATAACTGTCATGAGGACAGCATATGCTGCAATGAAGAACCATCAGGAAAGACTTATCTGCCTCTGAGACAGGACAGTTTTGGCTCATGAACTGTTGGAGGGCTAAGAAATGAAGATATGAAGATAATAAATAGAGCTAAAGTAATGATGTCACACAATAAAGAAAGTGGCTTTATTCTGTATTTCAATTATCATCCCATCAGCTATCACAACTATTTGTCAGACGTGTTCTAGCTAGAAGAGCTCTGGAGGAGCAAGGCAATTCTTCCACAGTTTTCTTTTTTTTTTTGGCAGAGCCCATGATAAATAAAGAAGAATGTTAAAATTGATGTAGAGCCTGTAATCACTTTGTAGATGATATGTTTACGTACTCTTGCAGACAAGGTGAAGAAGTCTCTGGACAGACTAGAAGTGATGGGGAAGCATATCAGAAGGGTACCAAACCTAAGTGTGCCTGCTCTCTCCACCCTTCCAGTCTTTTCCAAGCATGGGGAGAGCAAACAAGTGCAACAACCAAATGCAATGGAGAAAAACTTGCAAAGATACTAGACCTAGGGACCATATTCCAAAGTGATATTCTAGTTTCCCTTCAAACCCTTCAATCACAGGGAGTTCTGTACATGTAGACAACCTGTAAGCATATTTTTTAAAAAGGCAATGAAGACTAGTTCAGCTGTTTTGATGGAATACCATAGCTGACCACGATACTGTAACAGATTTAAAAGCAGGGCCAGCAGACTCAATTGCTTTTTCTGTCCTAGAAGCCAGAGTCAGGGAAAAAATGTAAGTAAGTATTGAGGACAGGTCATAGGATCCTGGGATAATTCAATGAAATGGAACTCTTTTGCTGGCAAGAAATTGCATCTGCCCCTTAGTACGATGACAGCAATTTTCTGCTCATGATTAGGTTGTAAATTAGTCACGGTTTAATAGTGGCAATCTTAAGTACATTTCTATGTACATAATGAACAGATAACGGCCGACAAACTCATATGGATGCCCTGAGATCCCACAACGAAGTGGAAGTGTTCTGCTAATAACATCACAATTATGGTAAAAGAGGTCGTCTCTAGCAAAACTAGTTGAAATATTTTTCCAGAATAAAGATTTTCATATCTTCAGTAGCATAGCTGACACAGTCTTGAGTATGTCTCTTCAATATGGTGGATGAAAAATATATATAGAATATCCAGGTTCAACAGCCAGGACTACTTCTTTCAGAGTAAAGTAAGACAAAAAAAGTTGTTCTGAATCATGAAGAAGAAGGACTTAAACCTCCATCATCCTTAACCCAAGCAAGAAAGACAGCCTCTTAATTACTTTTTAAAGGTCACTTTGTTTTGGTTTTTGTTTTAACACAACAGGAATATACTGTTTTCAACACTGTATAGACATGTTGGCAAATTGAATCAAGGTTGATTCTTACTCAAAACTTGAAAATGTCTCCAATTTTTCCTGCTTTGAAGACTCTGTACTGACCTGTTAAGACAGTCGATCACTTAATACCACAACCTGAAACACTCACTGATTAAAATACATAAGATCTGACAATAAAAACAAGAGATGTTACCTGTAAGTAGGAAAAGGAATTGCTCGAGCTCTGCAGTTCATTGAAACTTGTCCATCTGAAGATTCTTCTGGATAGATGGTGTCAATGGGTTGCTCCTCAAAAACAGGTCCATAACCTTTGTTTCCTTCCTCTGAAAAAAGGGTAGAGTTTAAAATTAAACACTTTTTAATTAGTAGTCAAACTGAAGATGAATCCATATCATACCTTCCAGATAAAGGCTAAATAGTGAGTCTCCCAAAATCAAGTTCTAGAAGCATCAACAAAACCAAAGCAGTATGGATAACAGAAGGGCTGCCTTTCCTTCACTGACTCCTGTTTCACTCCTGCCTTCTGTGAACTGAAGTAATTCAAATCATGTTCCTGTAAAGCTACCTTCCCTACCTTCTCCACTGACATCACCAATTATTCATCACAGTTCATGCCAAATGTGATGGAGATAATTATGAAGGTACGCCCTCTAGGAATCCAATGAGACCAAATTATTTCACAGAGGCCAACAAATTCTCATCAAACTGGCCCAGATCCAAAACAACTATCCAAACATTAGGTGTTCCTTATCTGTGCTGGCTATAAAAATCTGCTGTCTTGTAATGCTACATTTCAAAAAACCCTTCACACATTAAGAGATAAACTGGCAATATAACAGATGGATGTCCTTAAACCAAATTGAGATTTTGTACTCATTCCCTTAAAAGTTTTGCATTTGGTTATAAAACATTTTAGACTAAACTAGACAGGTTTTAGAAAATCTAAAAGGAAGAATCTACCTATGTAGCTACAGAATGTAAACTATATCAGTGTTAAGATACCATACATACACAAAACAATGCTTCCATACGTATTGTTCCTAATTTCATATTCACAGATACTGAATCACATCACTAGCAAAATATTGGTTACTGATAAAAAGTCAGTTCCCTTGCCAGTCCAAGTCTGGGGAAAAAACCCACTATTTCCTTTGGATAGAGGAGCATGTCCAAGAAGGCACTGTTATGCTGTGACATGTATGGTCAGGCAACTTAATTTTTAAAAACTAATCCATGTAATGAGACATCTTTCAAACAAACAGAGAAGAGCAATTAGAAAGAAAGGCAGGGCTTTTGAAAACTGGTCTACTTTCTTTGATATTTTAAAGTACAACACTTCATAAAAATCTACATATTGCTAGATCAAAGAAGAAGTAATTTCAGACTGAAAAGGCAAGAATCACGTATTTGCTCAGAGCCTAGAATGAGTGTGCCACAAACCTGACTGCATTTTCTGTGCAGTTCTTAAATATGAATACAGAATAACAATGGCCTCTAGCAGCAAATAGCTGTATTATATGCAGCTGACTCTTTCCACCTTAGGACTCCAATGACATTGCAGACCTCTCAGGCATTTCATGGCATGCATTTTTAATGCTGCCAGCACTATTAATTATATTGAGTGAACGTCTGTTTCTCACACCTATCGAATATGCTCTGTAACGGCACTTCTGCTACAATCTATTATGAATCTGGTTTCGGATGTCCGCTGAGCAGAAAAAGATGTGCATAGCGAGTGTCAGTGCGGCAACCAATAAACCTGTCATTCTTAGATGTAAGCTGAGTGTGGACAACAGCGTGGGGGAGAAAAGAGAAAAGGTTTGTCAAAAGATCAGCAAGAAATGTTCACACTTTAAACGAAGGACCATGCCTGTGTGATGAATTTGTGAGAGTGAGGAGGGGCAGACTAAGATTACAAGGGAAAAAATCAGCCCTGCAAGAAAAAAGGAAGTAAAAGTGAGGAAATGAAGAAGGAAATGAATGCATTAGATAAACTGAGGATGAGACGAAAGCACATTTCTCCTGTTCTGGTCCTGCTTTAGACAACAGGGTGGACTACGTGACCTCTCAAATACCCTTACTGTCCTATTTCTGGGTACTTTTCCTGTGATTTATATTTTAAATTGGAGCAAAAGCTATCAGCTAATTCTGACTATTCAAAGTATTCTTCAGTGAATTCTAAAAGCAGGATTTAGACCTTTCAACAGTGTTAAAATGTATTAGGAAGTCTTTGCAAAGGTGAAGAAAACCTCTATACAGCTGATAAGATCATGGACCTTGTATAAGAACCATTGCTGCTGGAAGGTGGCCCTGTCATCCCTCTCCAAGCCACACTTTCCAGCTTGGCAGTGTCATTTTTCCCTCTAGGCATTTCTGCAACACCTCTCATGCTTGTCTGACTTCTTAGGTAGCTGCTAAAGCTAAGGAGAGTGGAAATCTATTCAGTTCTAGCTTTCTAGAGTTAGTTTTTGTCCAGTTTAGTAAGGTGAATTTGTTCACCAATGAAGACCTGTGACAGTGCAAAGGGTGCAACAGGAGCAGGGGTACAGTCTTCCACCTTTTGAATGGAAAATAGTTGTATTATTAACTGAACCATCTGAAAGAACCATTGACTAAGTAAGATAGATATATCTGAAAGCCTTACCACTACTTACAGGTAAGCTACAAAATTATCTTAATACACCTTTAGGTTCCTGAACAAGCCTGTGGGAGATCATAACATAAAATATCCAACAGATTCAGAGAAAAGATACCAAAAGGATGTCTGGAAATAACAAGCAGAAAACACTTGAGGCAGTTACTTTCAAGTAATCTCGAGAAAGTTCATCAGAAGAGGGAAACTTTCCAAACATTGTTTTTGATGCAATACCTCTACATATCATTTACTGCCAGTATAGATACCACATTTGGATCTATAAATAATAAACCTCAAATTAAACCAGGTTTAATCCATGAAGTTCCTTGGTGTAAAACTACTGTCTCTTTGTATCTGCCTTCATGGGACTGTAAAGTCTGGAGAGCTTTCCTATATCGATTTATGAAGCAGAATTTAGTGCTCAGATTAAATATGACATTAGATATGATGAATGAGCATGTGTGAAGCTCAAGACAGCCCAATGAGTTCAGCAATTTTCTATTTTATAATAGAACCAAGAAAATCATAACCCTAGGCAGCTGGCACATCGTGGCTTAAGTAAGGCATCTTACTGCGCTGCAGTACTTTGTTTAACAGAGTCAGATTCATCACCACTGTCACCAACTTTTAATGATTTTTTCTAGGTTCAATCATAATCTTCTCTTTTTTTCCATCAGTTCTACACTTGGGTAGCTTCAGAGAGTTAGGAATTTCCTGGATCACCACCGACAAAGTGAGAATTGACGACTGATGCACAGTTTTCCAGGACACCAAGTTAAAGGAGCAAGTTGCAGCGCAGTAAACCCAGTGCAGAACATTCCCTCTGACTTCTGTTGCACCAGGAATCATAAGGCTGATAGGTATCACACAGGCAAGGCACATGCACTAAGAAGGAAAGAGTTATGATTAATCGGGACATCTGTATCCTATGGAAAAACTGGAAAAGAGAATAAGAGGACTACTATGTTTTACTGATAGATGCAGCTACTAGTAATTACACATTATTTCACAGTTAACATTTAACAACCATTGTAATTCAAATATATCTATTTTCTTCAGCTCATGGCCAGTTATCACAAGTACACAGGAAGTTACTTCTTTATACCTGATCTGAGATGCTATTTTGTAGGGAACCTGAAATGGATGATTTTTGCAATTTACTTAATTAAAGTATTTGTACAGACTGCTATCTGTCTTTTCAATATACTTATTCTCACATTTTGCATAATCAATTCTTTATCTAATCTGAATACAGAAAACTAGAAGAACACTGAAAATTCCCAAAGGAAATAGTATACTGTAATTTTACTGTTGCTTTAGTGCCTCTCAAAGACACGGCACTAAATCATGTTAGGACTTGTGCATCATTTTGTCTTCATATGGCTAGTATGAGAATAAGTAAAATGTTACAAATTAACATTTACTCTCACTTTCTAATTTGATATACTGTGAGAGATTGCAGGTACAAGAATTGTCATGGTTGATATACAGTGTTACCACACAAATTTTTATGAAGTTATATATTTCAAATGCTTCATCAGAAACGGTGGATATATAGTTATACAGCAATTCATTGGGAAAGTAGATCTGATTGGGAAGTCAAATGCAAGATCAAGTCCTTCACCCCAATCATTCACATATTGTGAATCATGTGCAAGAGATTTTTAAGGGATGCCCCTTTCTCTATTTGCCTTATTTGTTCTAAAGTGTCTTTAATCTCACTAAATCTCAAATTAAACCACAGAGACAAGCAATTGAATCACAAGAAGGGAAAACAGATGATTAAACAAAATGGACCAATCAATCCCTTAACCAGTACTTAGGGCACTAAGGCTTCTGGAAAGGGTCCCAGACCCAGCACCATTTAAAAAGTGCTTTCCTCAGGGAGAGCAACTTGCTTGCACGTGTCAAACAGAAAAGCATTAGTGTGTAATGTTTGTACTGTATGCAAAAGAAACTAACGGAAGCATGATGATGGATATTACTGAAATACAGTGAAGGCTGGCAGTAAACAAATCATGCGGGGCTATACATGCCTATGAATCTGTAAGTTCAGAAGCTACAGTGTATGTATGTGTCCTAAGGCTACAATCCTGCAAACACTTCTCAACATGCATTCAAATCCATAGTAAAAAATCCAAACCTCCAAGACCAGAAGACCAAACCTTCATATAACTAGAAGGGAGTGCTGAAAAATAAAAGAAGAAAGATTTGAATGCTCTTCAAGACCTACAGATTGCATATTTAACAAACAAATTACCATTTTGCTTTAAAAAAGACACAACTGTATGAGTTTCCCTTTCAGAATGACTACATAAAACAATTAATTTCAAAGATATTTGTAAGAAAGTCAGCAGTATTTTTTTGATGGATAAACATCTAATAATTCCACTATAATGAAAATATATATTCAGTGAAAGATGGTAAGCATTTTAAGTAAGGGATGGCTACAAGAGCTTCTGCTGGAAATATTAAGGTCTTCATCTTTGGGAAGGGTAAAATGGCAATACTGTGTGCTTAAAGCAGATAATAACGAGACAGCATTGAGAGTACTTACTGAAGTTCATTAAAGGTCTGTCATATTCTTTCAGGAACCTGATCATCACAAAATTTAAGCACATAAGTTGACCCAAATCAACAAGCTTAGGTATAAGTGCAATGTTAAGCACATGTTTAAGTCCTCTGCTGGATAAGAATCAACTTGATTCTAAAAACACCACGAATTGTAATGTGACTACAATAGCAAATCACAGTGAAAAGTTTTCTAAAAGGTCAGTGGTAGAAAGAAGCTAAAACATGTGGAAAACCTTAAGATCCCATCACTCTCACTGTGTGCCAATATAAAATTATTTTAATTAACACCTTTACTTTTCTAATGATCTTTTTCTTTCTGTTCCTGCTTCCTGTACACCTCTCTGATTCCCTGCCATTTAACATTTCCAAAAGAGGCTGCTCGAGATAGCCATTTGGTATCACTCTCATCAGTACTGATCTATCCGATAGTATCCTGTTCCATATTTTCACAGAGGAGAGAGGGGCAAAGATCTGTTGACACAGTGGGTAGATTAACCTTGAATGCTAATGGGTGCTGAACAGAAGAGCCATGGACTCATTCGTTACCTTAACCATCACTAAGTTGTCAGGGTCTGAATCAGCATTGCAAGTCTAGAAACCATTTGATATTTAGAAGTAGATCTCGTACTGTTTTCAGTATGTCACAGAAATAAGGACCTAAGAGCATCTGAGAAGCTCATGCGCAGAAACATGATGGCCTGGCAACGAGCCAAAATATCTCTATCATGCTCACAGAAAAGTAAACAAAGCAATTCCAGGTTTCTGAGCATTATGATCACAAAGCACATGATGATTATTTATTTACAAATGTCACACACTCTGCAGAAGCGTGACATGGTCATCTAAGATCCAAGCAGGACATGGCAGACGAGGTAAACAGGTATATTCATCCACTTTGTATTTTAGGAGAAAATGCATATGTATATCTCTTTAGCAACTGTGAATAATGTTATATGTTGTGGCAAAAAAGCTTTAAATGATGTAGATTCCTGCCCTCAGTTCATAAAATGTATATTTGAATCTAGTGTTCCAGAGAAAATCCAAGCTATACATAATTTAAGGTTTGAGGGTTGGATTTTTTTTTTTTTTTACTTCTCTCATGATCAAGTGGGAAAAGTTGTACTGGGCATTCATGCAAAGCTTATGTGCTGAAGCAGTAACATGCTCATGTCACAAAACTCATGATGTAGTATTTCATGGTATCTAAAGAAGATTCTGATGGAGAAGAGGTACCAGTGTAATCCATCAAGATGCTAAAGGGACATCAGTTTCCAAGAACCAGTCAGCACTCAAACAGAATAAGTAACTACTGAAGCAGTCCCACGTCAACTTACATGAAAGGGTTAGATTGTCTTTGGGAAGGCCTCTATTTTTCTGGACTGAAAAGGGCAGGTGAATAAGCCCTTGAAGAGCTACACAGTTGTTAATTATGTAGTTTCTCCTTAACAGCAAGTTTCAAGAAGGAAAAGCCCCAGACCTTGGCAGAGCAAGTTTCTCCACTTATTCCTAAGAATGACAAGGCGCAGTTTGCTTGTCTTCCCAGACTGCCTTGAGGAATGCCAGCCAATACCAGTTACAGTGCTTTTAAACGCATTCACATTTGCCTATTAGATACTTAAATCATTTAGGTGATAATTCCTTAAAAACGTGTTACTTCAACAGTGACTTAAAAGCCCAACATGTTGATTTTGTGGGAAAGCCAGTGCTCAGCAAATTAGGGATGAAGGTAAAGCGCAGCAGTTACTCTGCTCAGTCTCTCACACAAGCCTTTCAAGTGCATATGAGAAACCAGCAGCATGCTCAGAAATTCAGCATGCTGTCTGTCAGCATCCTCATGCACACATCAAAATACCTGCCCTGCACTGAGATGTGCCTTAGTGGCTTTCTTGGATTTACCAGCTTTCACTGAAGCTTGGGGTCCCAGTGATTTTTAAAAATAAGTCATTAGGTTCCCTAAAAAGCAGATGAGCTTTTGACACTTTTTTATCCCTGAACTATTACCTCATTTTGCACAACTCAAAACAGTCACTACAGTGGTGTGCTGCCTTTTGAGTCTGATCTGACCCAAACTGAGGACCTGCCTGGCTCTGCACAATGAAATCCAAAGTAAAACAGTTTGATCAGAAATAAAATACCAGAGGAACACAGTAGTGTTTTTGCTATTGATTCCTCTTACAGCCAAATGTAATCAAGTACTCATTAAGCACAGTAAAATATAGGGCCTTTGCTGCTTTCAATTACTCTTTTGAGGAACAAAACAAGCCTGTTGCTGAAAAAGACTCGATACTTTTGGTGCAAGGTTATTATCCCAAGTGAAGATACACTTTAGTTCACTGATTTCTATGGGATGTACTAGAAAAAAGAAAAGTTTAAAATTCAGACCCAGCAATAGCATATGAATTTAATTAGGAGTCTAAGGCAACTTAGAAGCATGTTGGGGAGAGCCCAGATGTCATGGGAAGAGTCAAATATTACCAGTAATAGGCATGAATAAACCTTCTTGGCAGTGGACTAACAATCATCACAATGTTCCCATTTGCTGCACTCATTTGCCTTGCGCTGCTCAAAGTGCACTCTGAAAAGCAACTCTTGCTATAACTGTCTGTTCTATCAGTAAATGAAAGACCAAATTACTTACGTCTTCTTCATCAATTTATAACTGCAAGACTACATTTCAAGCACTGATTTACCTGGAAAATAAACATTGCTCCTGTCTCATTGCAGAAAATGACTTCTGCCTAAACTTCTGATGCGCTGATTCATTTGATATTTGTTCCTCACTGACAGGAAATAGCCAGTCATTGGAACAGTTCTCAACTTCTGCTTTTGATTACCACAAAACAGGACTGGCTAGAAGTCAGGGGGTTTATTTCAAAGCAAACTGCAAATTTCTAAAAAAATGCATATTTCAGTTTGGGAAAAGAAACTTTTTAGAATTTACTGCAGTATGAAAAAGATCGGTCTGAAACCAGGTAAAGCTCCTCAGCTTACAGAGTGCCAAAATACTTGTCACCCTTTCAGGCCGAATTCTGAACATCTCATGTCAGCGTAGCTTCAGGTTTTCAGCTTCCTAGCTCCTTAGTTCCCAAATACTTCTGGCTGGTAAGCCTGAAAGCCCTCAATGCTCTATCAAACGCATGAATTCTGAATACTTTCCATTTTTTCGGCTGTTACCTTTGAACCTGGGAGAAACCATATGGTGAGATATCTCAAAGGACACTGATCCTGGAAGCTATCAGTTTCCTGCTCCAGAACAGTTAACACAGTAGGTCTGTTTGGAAACTATGAGTTGCAGAAACCTTGACAGGTGGCTCCAGAGTCATGGATTGGTTTGCCCAAAGGCAACTTACAGGGTAGAACCACCTAAAACTGTGGGTCTGGCACCATGAGAGGCAAGGTGAGCCAAATATACTGCCAGAGAAACACCACGTTTTCTTAAAAAGTGCTAAAGCAAAATTTTTAATATTCTGTTATCAACATCTGTTCCCAGATAACTTGTCTCTTCATTCTGGTGCTTGGTGTGTCATTACTGAAATGTGAACACATGATCTTTAGCTAAAAACTGTCCCAGATTCCCTCATTCTTCATAAGTGCTGACATTGCCAGCATTCCCCTTGATAGTATTGTGCATGAAAGAATACCTCCTAGAACCTGATCTGATCATATTAACTGTGGTCTTTCTTTCTCTACAGTATCTATCTCTCACTTTTTAACCATACTCTGAACACTCCTTAGTAAACCCTCCTTATATTTCACCATGGTTACTGCAGCTATGTATTTTCTGCATACCACGACATTTTCATTGCAAAGAAATACATTGAAAAGGAAAATTTGCTAAGACTAATTGCCAGCAGCTCTAGCACTCATTTGAAATAAAAAACTCTCCAGCAAGATGCACATGCTGGGGCACAGCAAAGACTGCAACATCAGGTTTATATAATCCAGATGGGTACCATAAACCCTAGGTGACAGAAGCAGACTTTCTCTCAACTCAAATGGATATTTAATTATTTATGCAAAGTAAGGCAGGTCCAGGAGCAGACTGTGTACTACTCAGCCTTGCAATAATACACCAAAAATAACAAACTCCGATTGTGTAAAACTATGAATCTTCCACACTGCAGGATGATGCCGCATCATTACAGGTGGTGGTAGGTCTTATGTTTGGTTTTTGATGAAAAACACAAGCAAGTCCTGGGTTTGTCCCATACCAGAAGGTAAGTTAGGAAGTTTCTTTGAACTAGGAACAGTACTATCAGAAACTGGTCCCATTCAAAACCCTTCATACTAATGCCTCCTATTCTTCTTACAGGAATCATAGCCTAACATAGACAAACAGTCAAGTGAAAGATCAAACAAACATCATTATATATGAATATATATATACTCAAACCACATGCAATATCATCACTCCCATCTTCGTTCTTCCTATGTCACTTATGCATGACCCTCACAGCATACAATCTTCACATGTTGTTCTAAGGCACCTGCCAGAAGGTGTATTTTGGTGCCAAAATTTTTGGCTTCTGGGCACAACTAATATACAATAATATTAATACTTCACTAATACACAACTAATACACAATAGTATTGATCACTGGCCTTGCCTATCAAGAATTAAGGTGAACATCTGTTCTAAGTGATTGATTCAATGTTTTTATCAACCAATCTCCAGCAGTCAATTGGCTACTGCAGCTGCTGAGTTTGTCTGATGTCACCATGTCCAGAGTGAACTCACATGTGTAACAGTTCTGACGGTAGCTGACAGCATCTTTTTTTCAGGAAAAGCCCAGTATTAAAGTGATGAATTTTAATTTTAAATTTTGATACCACCAGAAACCCTCATATATTAATGAAGACAATGCCCTTGAAACATGTAAGAAATATATTGTATGCATGAGATCACAACCTTTTATAGGTCTTTATTTTTATTACGTGTCAGTACATCCTCCAGAAAACTCAGATATGGAGTAAATAATGAAGTTCAAACACTTCATAAAATAAAATAATGTTCTCACAAAACCAGAAAGCACTCCTGTGAGCTATGGAGTAATTTCTTAAAGGCAATGAGCTTACATCAGAGTATTAATCAGATTATGGGACTCAGTAATACAAACAATATGATCTCATGGTAGTGAAATTGAGATGATGCCTGAAATGGTAGGCCAGATTAAACAAGACTATGAACAGGTCATTTCAATTAGGGACTCATTAATTAGTTAAACAACCCAAAGAAACCCCAGAATGTTCTATGAAATGCAGTAGAACTAGCTTTATGAGTAACTTTCCTTCCAAAATGAAGGACTTAAAGCCTAATTTGAAAATAACTCAATCATTAGTACACAATATCTGAACTTCTCAAACCTCAGTCAATATTCTGCATATCTGCAATTTAATTATTCCACTGTTTACATGCTCAGGTGTCAGTTCACGCAGCCTATACATAAGCAAAATTTTTTTTTTCTTGAGAAGAACTCCACTTATGCTGTCATTCCAACTAAAAAACCAGCATTCTTTGATGTCTGAAAGAGGCTTTACAAATCTCAAAGTTGTTCAGAACACCTGAAACAGGAACTAGATTTTAATCCTGAATTTTAACGTACCAAAGACTTCCTTCCATCTCTTAGAACTGAACCAAAATTTCAGTTACAACTACCTCAATTTCAGATGTTAGAAATAAAACTCCTGGATGTTTTAATATTTATGGACCCATCTCTCTATATAAAAAGTTTTACCATTTGTAATTTAAAATTAAAGTCAATATATGCAGCATTTCCCCACTGTATTATGAAAACTACCACTATATTGTGCTTGTAGGATTTTATGAATTTTAGATGGTGTCTGTATTACAGAAATGTGTATTTAGTGTCTCTTCTCACAGGCACGTTTCCATTCTTCTAACCATGTTAATCATCTATACACAACTAGATGGTGGATACACTTTTTATGATCTAGAGAAAGAAATAATTCTGTATACTGAATTAGAATAGAAAAGAAATACGGTCCAGATCTCATATTTTTTCAAGCTTTGAATTATGGTTTCCATTGTAGTAAGTAAGCTTCCTTACAGCTTCATTATTCATATCTAGTAATTCATTGTACCTGCAGAAATAAATTAAATCCACACAAACAGCATAATTGACCTTGAAATGCATAAAACTCAGAACAGTTAGTTAAATGAATTAGCACAGGAGGTCGTCTTACCTGTCAGGCAGAAGATGAAACAAGGTGTCATAAGATGTAATAAGATGAAGAACCACATGGTTATCCTCTGCTCAGCGACTATCTCAAAAGGAATTGTGCCTTGCATTCAGAGAGCTAAAAACACCTGATCAGAGAGAAAGAAAAAGGAATGAGAAATTCTGACATAGGCTTTATCTCATATCATCACATTTAACTTGCCATAGTATCTGTCTAATCAGAATACTGAAAGAGTTAATATACCATAGAGTCTTTTAAATAATAAATGGATTATCAAATTTGCTGGATCAAATTAACGATCTCTTTTATTCAGAGAGAACTCTGTTTAAGAGTATTCAGATCTTCCAGTGATAGTAAGTGATATGGAAAATGTTAATACTGAACATCCTCTTTTAGACTCATTTTCTTAAACCAAAACGATGCTTTGGGTTGGATCTAAATTTTCTCTGTGAGAACCACATTATTGGAAATATTACGATCATACACAGATTGCAATAAAATAAGGAAAGTCCAGATTCTGTTCTCCTTCACCTCAGTAAATACTACGTTACAATTAACGATTCCAAAGTCTGTACAATGAAAACCACAGTGAAACCTAAGTACAGTGATCTCTTTCAGGATTTGTTTAATTTGTCGTATATCACTCCTTTAAACTTTTAACATACAATCTGTGATGCTTAGGGAAGGCAGTATTAATTTTTATGAGTTGCCTTTTAAATGTAGAATATAATCATTACTGCAATGTCATATTTGAAGCTTTCTCTTTTCCAGGTGGAAGAAACTCTGCCACTATATATATACAAAAAACAAACTAAAGAAACATGCCTCTGTTTTTGAATGTTCTAAGGTTTTAGATACCATTTTTCAGAATACTTTACTTCTATAGCAGAATACTTGGCTAGCTTTTCGTTTCTGGCTGGTGGCTGTTATCTATTTCTTCAGGGCAAAGCGTCATCGCTTTTCAGTGTGCAATTTCCCATTTTGTTTAATGGATTTCTTGCCTTGAATATATAAATGCATCCTTTACATCCATCACACCTTGTTCATCCTTCTCTTGATTGGTTCTGCTGTGGCACTGGATAAGTTACAACCTTCACACGGCTTATTGTTATATTTCACGAATATGCTGATATTATCCATTCCTCTCAGCACATTCATTTTGTTAGCTTTTCATTACAAAATACACTTCTATATACCTGAATATCCTTCAGTAACAACCATCCTATGACGTTTGTATGCTAAAATGGCATTGTCGCTTTTTGCAGGATGTTATCTTTTTTCAAAATCCAAATGTTTTAGATCTTGTTTTGAAACTGCCCTGTTTCCTACCTCCAACACCAAGGAAATGGGCAGTTTTGAATTTCAAAGCATGTGTACAAACACACCTGACTATGTACGCATGGGATAAATGCTGCTCTGATTAACAGAGAGCCTCTGGTTTGAGCTGTTGTGGGACAGGCCTGTCGCAGTGTGTGTCTCCTTGAGGTGGCTAGGAACATGTCTTGGACATCAGGGCCTTACACTTGTCCCCTCATCCTCAGAATAATGCTAAGAAGATGTTTATTTGAACATGTCTCAAACAGTGAGCCTTCCTTAGAAGACAGTTTCATGGGGTGTTTTATTAAACTCACAGTGTAGGAAAATGGCAAGAAATGTCACAAGATAGTATTTTTGGCTCAGAAATTATAGGAGATGTTGCACTTCATATTTTCCCCCTTTTTTAACAAATGAAATGCTTAAAAGCAGGTCAAAAAAAATTAGTTGCCATGAGTATAAAATCATGGGGGTTACTAAAAACAGTGCTCAACAAAACACACCCAAGAGCTAAACAACCGATCTCCAAAACAGAGATTTATTTAGAAACATTTATTAGAAAAACGCTCTTATGCTGGCAACAAATCCATTTGCTTATTATGGCTGGATCCAAGGGGAAGAATTTATTAAACATCTTTACCTTCCCACTTCTGAGGGCGCTAAAGTTTCTTCAGACTCCATCACACTATTTCAGGCATCTGTCTTAAATGACTGAGGTATGAACTACTGTCTGTATAATTCCCCCAAAAGACAGAGTTAGGCTACACCAGCAATTGACTTTGTATACTTTTCCAGCAACCATATCCTAGCTATGAAGTTTCTTGCGTTATGACATTGCCTTGCCTGAATATTTTTTTCCAAGTGACATGAGTTCAATTGCATAGTTACGCTGAAATAATGCACATAATTAAACAGCAATGAAACAGGAACTCCACTGGGAACAACAGTAATTACACAGTAACTCATGGTGATAATAACAGTGTTCAGATGTATTGACAGATGAAACTGTTAAGAGTAAATCTGTGTTCTCTCTCTGACACTACAGGCACTGCTACAGATAAAAGATCCCTCCTCTCTCTCTTCTGCAGAATACAGTTTTGATTTTGGGAAGTTACCTCTCCAAAAATTGCTTTCTGTTGGCTCAGGAAAAAAATGGTTTGAACACTGTTTCAAATTACAGTAAACAAAAACTGTGTCAGTAAATTCTATAAATATGTCATTTTATTCAGATAAAAAATTATCCACCCTGCCAGGACTAAAATCCTTTCCTTGCTCTCACTTCTTTCAGCTGAATGGGTTCTGTATACGCAGCACATCCATCCTGAAATTTATCTCTGCTTGTGGTGAAGAAGAGAGGCTGTTTCACATCGCTCTGATGACTTTCAGCAGAACTGCCTGCTATGAGATGAGACAGCACGCAGGTAACAGTCTGTGTGTCTGAAGCGCTACGGCTGCACACAGTGTTACAACCCAGCTGCCCAAGGAGGAGTCCATCGTGTTTGAGGCAGCAGCACTCCCGCCGGAGGCAGCACTGTGGGCTGCATCATATCTAATGCCTCTTTTGCTTTACAGCTCTCAACCTTCTTTCTTCACAGAGAGAGAAGGATATTGTTGCCTAAGTAAAGATTTATTCCCAAACAAAAGAACAGTCATTAGTATGACTTGCTTTTTTTCCCTGTAAAAGCAGAGTGATTGCATGCCTTTTAGTCTGCATAGTAAGCTGTCCTTTTTATCCTCACAATGAAGTGTAATTTTAGCAAACGTTTTTAAAAAAGACATTTTAAAAATATGTAATAAAATGAGCAGTCATTTAATTGCAACTGTGTCAAATTTAATTACTATCATCTAATGCTTATTAACACATTTAGATCCCTTCTGACTGTTCGGTTTCCAAAAAAAGCCGGTCACCACTGCAGGACCTTTGCCTTGCTAGATCAAAGAAAACTCCTCCTGGTGAGCTGACTGGAGCACAATCCTCCCAAAGGAGGTGGGCGAAAACTGGGACATCGGCTGCTGAAAAGGAAGCATGTTCAAATTTGAACACAGGGATCTCCCAGAACACTTCTGGAGGCTTGCAGTGTCTCGTGATGCTTCGTTAGGATGAGAGGTGTTCCCAGGACACAAGAGTAGACCTGCCTCTCTATACTACTCAATTGTAAGGATTCTTTAATGTCTCAAAATGCACTTTAGGAAAATGTCTACATTTTCTTCCCTATTCTGTGTCCTTTTTCAAGTCTTCGCTGCAAACTTCAGCCTTCATTAAGGAGAAAAAGACACTTGTTTTACAGCTATGAAAATAGCCAGTGTTTTCCACCTCTCCTCTACTTAACACAAATATGTAGGTGACATCATTATTTTGCAAGGATGTAAAGCATTCATAATGTAGAGACAAAAAGAAATTACAAACAGCAAGTAATGAAAGTCAGCTGAATAAAGATCATAAGATCAAAAGCAACAAAAAAAGGCTACATAATCTACTAGATTTGAAATCAAGGGTAAGAATAGACAAGAGAAAGCACAGCAACAGTGGGGGATGTTAAATGGATAAAGAGGAAGCAAAGAAACAGAACCCAGCATTACTGAGGGGAGGGATGTCACGTGGGACATGTAAATGATGTACGGAGAAGGAAATCAATAAACCAACCCAAAAGGGCAGTCAGAAAGAAAGGCAGAGAGGGAAAGCAATGGAGATGTAAGTAGATGGCGGTACTTGAGGATTAGCAGTTGTCTCTGCCAGTAAATCTCAATGTTTACCATGGCACGATCTTCCCTGAACCTTCCTTGTCAAGGCTTTCAGCATGGGAGCAGAGTGATTGGTGCATCAGTCCCTGACACCTGCTCAGGGCTCCTCTCAAGAACCCCAAGTGCTGAACAGGCAGAGTGGGGCAAAGGAAAGTGTTTAAGAATTCTGGTTTGGTACACTTAGCTAGGAGAGGTAAACCAAGATGCTTGTTACGATTCTAATTTCCTGGTTTATTATTATAATTATACACATCCCAGTTTTAGAATTGGTAAAGATTCTGTCCAGATTAGACTATCTATATCTATATCTATAAATAGATATAATGATCTACAAGAAATCTCTGGTTCTCCACCCTTTTCCAAAACATGAATATATATAATTGCAATAATTCAGTAGTAAATTAACATAGTTGCAAGTTATAATCAAAGCCTTTTAGGAGCCACACAATACTTCAACCTAATCAGTGTTTTGTATTTGTTTTACTTCAGGCTCTTTTAGTAAGCATCTACTTGCTTGTTATCTTGATTTTCTTAAAGCAGTTGGCATTTTTTGCTATGATAACTAACTCCTCATAAATCTTATTAGTTAAATTTAACAAAAATATTGATGTACATTGCATATTATTTATCGTATCAACCTTTGTCCTTCTCTACTATTTTGATCTTTGCAATGTAATTTTGTGATCAATCAACAAGTTTTGGTATTCTATGTTAGACTGTGCCATTATAAGGGGCACTTCATCTTATTCAAAAGTCTGGCTTCTCAAGCATTACCCACAAGCCCTTTATTTACTTCTGATACCAATACCTTAGCCACTAGCATTTACTAGCCTCCTCTATGATCACAAAGGTCATGACAGTCAAGTTCCTCACCATTATACAGATTTATCTCACTACGGTGGTCTGGGACTACTCTAAGTAACCTTCTAAGCCAGCCCTGCTCTTACAGCATGGATGTGTCTACAGAAGATTCTAGATGATAGCTGGCCATCTCTTAGTGCAAGAGTGGCTTTAGTTCCCTTTTCAAAGGCTTGTAGAAACGCTTCATTTCCTGTTGATGATCTTTGATTTCTCTAATTACACTCCTCATTTTTGGCAGATTTGTTCAAGTGGAAACAGATGTTCAAATCCACTGCCCCCAATACTGCCCACTGGCCCAAACATCACCCACACCCATCACCTGCAATCCTGCTTCTAGTATTTTCCACATCATCCTATTTAAAGAATATAGCTATTCTTGATTTCACATGAATCAAAGCCAGCTAAACAGCCCATCAATTTGATGGCCCAAAAATAAGATACTCTTCTTGAACAGAATTTATACTTTCAAGGACAACATGCAATAACATACCATACAACCACCAAGTCGGAGCAAAGACAGTCTAAGCCCCCCTGTGATTGCTCATTTTTTTTTTCTTTTTACTGCTTACAGGTACTAAATAAATACATAAAAAAAAAAACCAACCCAAACCAGGATCAGTTAATTAATATATTTAGACAGGCTAAATTAATAAGTGATTCTATCACTAGTGGACAATTCAGCCAGCTCTGTATTTTTGCCTAATAAACACTGCCTTCAAAATACGAAGAACCAATGTCTTGCAGGTGACAAGGGCTCCAAGGTGGTTACAGAGCTTGGCTCAAGTTTCAAGAGGAAATCTTATCTTTGGAATGCAATAGAAAACTTCCATTCTTTTACAAATGTTTATAAATATACTCTTTGTGTCTTCTTTTCCACTTAAACTCTCATGTCAATAGGCTTAAAAGAACTAATGTCCTCACACACTGATGGTCTGCAATATACCATCTCAGACTTGCTTGTTTTCTCTCCTCTCTGCCCCATTCTTTGGAAACTCTAACTAGCCTGCAAGAATCAAGCACCAAAAAGACAATAAATTCCTTCTCTACTTGTGTTTTGAGCCATGCCTTTTGCACTTGAAAGCAATAGTGCCTATTCTACAAAACAAGAGAATATAGCACCTATAACGAGAAAGAACAGTGTATCAAGTATATTTGTAGAAGAGTGTTACAAGATAAAGAAGGTACCAGGGATCTGAATGGCAACTTTACTGATAAAAGATGTCTGTCTTCTATGGCAATTTTTTAACGTACCATTTTCTCAAGTAGGACAAGATGCTGATAGTTAAACACACTGTGAATTTAACTCTCCTGCTTCCTTTATATTTAACACATCAAAGCATTCAGATCTCGAGACTCAGTAACTTCTTCAGTCAGTTTCTCAGTACGCGTTTTTGCTTTTTTGTTAGACAATTAGGAAGCCCTATGGGACTTTTCTTTCCTTGCCTGCTACATCATTCTCCCCTTTTTCATTTTTTTCACTCTTTGTTTTGGCTTGCTTTATTTTTTCCTCTCGGATAGTCCATGCAACTAATGAGATGCCTTATTTTTCATATTTGCATCCACAGATTCATTATGAATCATCATTAATTCTTTTC